>NC_046604.1:2758042-2970283 GCF_011750605.1 Drosophila busckii
GGAAACCTGCTCCGTTTTTATCATCATCACGCTTTTCACTCTAGTCTGCTATGGCCTGACAACAAACTTTATGCTACGCCGCATGGGCGGACTCATTGGCATGTCCTTTTATGCTTTGTTTCTGCTCTTTGCCACGCTCAGTGAATTCGAAGTTATCCACGCTTTCGGCACCGTTCATGCCCTGGATCGCGGTCACTTCGAGGATGACTTTGCGGGCGGCAGTTACAAACAGTAGAAAAGGCCAAAAGGCCTAAACTTTTGCAGCGGTATTTTCTTTAAATGAATGAGTTTACTTATAACCAAAAGTGTGTGGTCTCTTCATTTGAGACTACAATTATTGATAATAAAATCTGAGCTAATCTTACCAATTAGCTTACTATATGTTTCAGCTGAATTCTTTACTGCGTTATGCTCGTATTGATGATTAACAACTTTAATATTTGCCAATTACGCATATTATCGTGCATTACTGAAATCTAAAGCCAAAATATAAATTTTCCTATCAAGTATACGTAATCATTTTTAAACAATATATTTGCAGCAAGAGCGACAATTATTAATTTTAATATTCTCGCAATACAACTTGCAAAAGTTTATTTTTTTTTTTGAATTGAATTTTAATATTTCCATTGCATAATTATAATGAACATTTTATTAGAAACATTTTTATTTACTTGTTGGTGGGTCTTATCATCATCTGCACGAATTTCAGTGGTTCATAATGCCATTGCATCCATTTGATTGACTTATAATGGTATCCTTCAGTTTTAGGGTGCACATAAACTTCATTAGGGTTACTATAGAAATATTTATAATTTAGCAGTGTGTATAATTTTTTAAAGTCATTTATACTTACCATGAATAACATTCATTGAACCACCAACCACTCTCGAATTCTGCAGCACAACTATAAGAAACTTTATCATTATCCCGATCTGGGGTTGAGAATTTCATATTCTTAGCGGTAAATCTATCTCTAGTATCGAGTGCGTTTCCAGCATCTCCAGAATATTCCCCCACACTTAATAGTTCGTAAGATTGCGCTTCAGTCCCAATTCTGAAATTGCTATAGAGTGCATATCGTTTTTGGTTTTTGAAATCCTCCAGCTGTATGTAGAGTTCGTGTGGCCGAAACTTCGTCATCAGATGAAGTTTCTCTAGCCCGAGCCAGAATTCACCGCGCAGGTCCCCAAAGCCATTTTTGTACTCCTCCCAGTTTCTATTGAAGTTCACGGAGCCATCCAACCTGCGTTGGATGACAGTCCATCCGTTGCCAGCGAACTTTGAATCACAGGACACCTGAAAGGGTTCCGCTCCAGGTACACGTAACGTTTGAATATCAACACCAAAAGTTACACACCTAGTCTGTTCAGTTGGATTGATCCGCATTTGTTTTTTGCAATCGAAATTATTCGTATCTTTAAGTGTCGTGATTCGTGTATTCAGTTTATTAACTTTAGTTAGAACCCTTTCAAGTTCCTCTTCGGTAGTGCCAGATAGAGAAGCGCATTCTCTCAAAGCTCCAGGATTAGCTTGCAGATTTTTTATTGTGCTTTCCATCTGTTTAATCTTAGCTTCATATTCAACTAATTCTTTTTGGATGTCTTCCCTTTTACAATCCTATGAATGGAAAAAAACATAAGTTTAAAATAAATAAACAAATGAGTTGCTTACCACTTCACTATCAACTGCTAAATTATATTCCACATAAAGCAGCAAAAACACAAATGATAAGAAACACTTTAATATATTCATGTTGAATTAATAAAACGAACTGAATTGAAATATTGAAGATCAGCAAGCTTATATAGTCGATGTGGTGAAAGTACACGTCAGATGATCTTTCACTATCGTTAATATTTTTAGTATTATCAGCATTATATGTATGCTATGGCGGTTTGATAAGAACTGATCTCTACCTTGAACCTTGATCAGCAAGCTCATTCAAATAAAGAATTGAGCAGCATTTACCGCAGAGTCATCCTGCTAAAGAATAAAAAAATTCATATTAAATTTATGTGAAGCAAACTTAAACTTTAATTTAAATTTTAAATTTAAAAAAATCATCAACGTTATCAACTTAGTTAGGGCCAAGGACACATCAGAATTTGAGCAAATGATCTCATTAACTAAAATTTGCAAATTTGAATGCAGTTAATTTGGGTTGCCTACTCAGGAGTATAACAAGCCATAGAAGTTTAAAATCGGACAGCTTTTCGCTGAGTTAGAGCTTAGGCCAGTTGAATATTTCACACAAATTTGTGCCGTTTGTTTACTCTTTTGTTTATAAATTGGCCAAATAATTTTGTAGAGCATACTTGTTGTAGCTCAATTGACTGTTTTGCCACGCCCAGTTAAACTGAATTTTTAGAATAGTTATAGCTGCTTAAACAAAAGGTAGCATTGATTTTATTGCCATGAATTGTTCGAAAAAGTTTTAAGATTCACGTTGTCAAACAATTTCAACAGAGAAAATAAATTTTAGCAAAAATAATTGCAGCTGCTTTAAAAAAATAAAAATGAGCGTAAATCGGAAATATATGCGCAATTTACTGCTTATAATAATAATCGGCTATAGCTTCTACTACTTTATGCTGAGAGCCACGCAGGAGACGCCGGAGTCTGCACATTCGGATGTGCAGCAAGGATATTTTGTGAACACCACAGGCTGCCACATGTTGGCCCTGAAACCGATGCCATGCAACATTGGTGAATATCTGAAGCCAATGCAGCTGAAGCCTTGCCGCGGCAAGAGTCTCTTTCGAGCCGAGACTGTCGAGGGGTCGCAACTACTTGATGTTGGCCAAAAGCGAAGCGAACATAATCAGCGCATGCAATGTGGCAAGCATCGAGAGCATAAGCTGCAAGTACAAGCGCGTTGAACGCCGCAACGATGCAGAGAACAGTTACAGCAATGCGAGTGTATTCAGGTTGCAGCCGAATGTGGCAGCTTATGCTGTGGCAAGTGGCGCGCTGATATTGCGGCTCAAATGTTTTGGTCGACACGAAGCTTTGATCTATCACGATGTGCATTTCTTTTTGCCTGCTCCAGCTCCGGCAGCGAATCAAACGCATGGCAAGCGACTGTCGGTTATGATCTTGGGGTTGGACTCCATGTCGCATATGCATTATCTACGCATGTTGCCACAAACGGCGTCATATGTGCAGCAGCTGCCACATGTCGAATTCTGGGGCTACAATCGTGTCGGGCGCAATTCGTATCCGAATCTGGTGCCTCTGCTGAGCGGACTGAGCGAGCAGCAGCTGGCGCGCAATTGTGAGAATTTTAATGCCAGCTATGATGATTGCAACTTCATATGGAAGCAGTTCAAGGCGGCGGGCTATAATACAACCTATGCCGAGGACAGTCGTGGCAGCACCTTCAACTACGCCAAGCCGGGCTTCAAACAGCCGCCTGCGGACTTCTATCTGCGTCCTGTTATGGTCGAGATCGATAAGCACACGCGCAGCAGTGTGGACAAGGAGGCGCTGATACACTGCAGCTGGGATCGCAGCTATGGCGCAGTGCTGCGTGAGTTTCTCTACAGGCTGCTGCCGCACCTGGCAGCCGGGCCGCACTTTTCGTTTTTCTGGGAGGTGCAGGGTGTGCACGACTATTTCAACTTTGCCCCACTGCTGGACGCGCACTACACGCGGCTGCTGCAGCAGCTGCAAGCCGCGGGCGTGCTCGAGCATACGCTGGTGCTTTTTATGGCTGATCATGGGATTAGACTTGGCGCGTTTCGCAACACTGGCCAGGGCATGCTGGAGGAGAATCAGCCCATGCTCATTGCGCTCTATCCGCGTTGGCTGGCCGAGGCCTATCCTTTGGCCCTGGCCCAGCTGCACGCCAATGCGCACAGTCTGGTCACCACCTACGATTTGCATGCCACCATGCTGGATCTGCTGGACTTGCAACAGCTTGAGCAGACACAAATCCAAGTGCGCACTGCTGCCCTGAGCAATGCTCGCGGCATCTCCTTGTTCCTGCCCATACCCGATGAGCGTGACTGCCATTCTGCTGGCATTCCCTCGCAGTTCTGCCTGTGCCACAAGCTCAGCAGCATCTCCACCAACGATGAGCGAGCTCAGCGTGCTGCGCGTTTTGTGGTCAAAAGCATTAACAATATTCTAGAGGATTACACGCTGTGTCATCGCCTGAGCCTGCATGAGCTGCAGGCTGCCTATCTCTACGATCTCAGCCTGGACATAGATCAGTTCGAAATCAAAGTGAGACTGCGCACTTGGCCTGGCCTTGGCGGCTTTGAGGGCACCACCAGATTCACACACAATTCGCTTACACTAATTGGAGCCATCATTCGCACCAATCGATATGGCAATCAATCGTATTGTGTGCATAATTATCGCATCGAAATGTACTGCTATTGTTTGTATCAATAAAGTTTAAGCCAAGCTCGTGCATTTATTGAAAATTCATTTTTTTAAATTTGTAAGTGATTTTGCTTTAAGAATTTTTTAATTTTCAATAGCAAATCTATCTAAATAGTTCGTAATTAGCTTTAAAATATTTTATATTTTATGTTATACTTTTGTTAATTATCTAATGCATTACAACAAATGAATCGAAACAAAATTATTGATGCCTTAGGCAATGTTTATTTCTATTGTTTTTAATATATTAAATGTCTGTTGTTTTCTATATTACACTTTTGTTAATTTACAACCAATAAAGTTGATGCCCCATTGTTTATTTTACAATAATCAAAAATAATTATGAGCTCTAATATTTTATTAGCTTGGCAAAAATTTCTGTATAATTTTTCTGATATTTGGCACACAACGAGAGTATTTAATAAAAGTAAAAGAAATAGGATATCTTTTGTTTAAGCCATTGCGTAAAGCTGCGCTTCTGAGCAAGTGCTCGGGGCTTGCGTGAGGCTAGAGCCTGTTGCTCCACTGACGCCTCAAGCGGAGCCTGCGCCAGCGTCACATCCGTTTTGCATATATCTATGGCTGGATTTTCAGCTTTGACCTTCACCAATATATCGCCGGCATAGCCAATGCGCTGATTATTATAGCTCAAGGCAATGCGACAGTCCAAGAGCGTTTCATACTTCAAATACATTAAATTTGATTTCGTAAAACATTTCTCGCCAATATGTCCAATGTCCAGAAAGAAGCGATAGACCAAATAAGCTGCGTCTGCCTGATAGCCACTGATTGAGATCCAGAACGTATTTTCTGCTTCTTCTTCTTCTAGCTCGCGTGGCATGCCACCAGCTGTGTCCGCTTGCTTGCTGGTCAACAACTCCAGCTGCTCACTCGCTGTGCTCTGGGCCAACATCGACGACTGTTGCTCCGCCACGACGCCCTGCAGGGTTGGACTCAACTTTTTTTTGCTTGCACGTGCTAAATGTGACTTAAAGTTCAATTGCTGCATATTGAGTGAAAATTTTCGAATAAGTTGACAAAACTAAATGAAAAGCATGACGTTAAGCCAAAAGCAATGTTTGTTTAGCAACAATAATTTTAAATGTTAACAAAGATAGCTAAATAAAATCTGTTAAAATACAACTATTAATTCCAACTTATCAAAGAATTTTTCTAATATTTGTATTTTTTCTATTTTATTTTTAGCGCACGATATCCGCTTACAATAGTCGGATTTACATCAGAGAGAGAGAAAGAGAGAGAGAGAGAGAGAGAGAGAGAGAGAGAGAGCGTAGCTTAACTGATAAACAATAAACAACAAATTGTTTCATTATTTACATTAAATGCTTTTGGTTTTAGTTTTAATGCCTAGCTGCTAAATTGTACTATTAATCATCAAAACATTGATTGACAATAAATAATATGTTAATATACATAAATGATTTGGCTGCGTTTTATTATTTTATGGAAAAGTAACTAAAAGTGAGAGAGCGGCCTAACTATTGTCATTAATGCAAAGACTACTTAACTTACTTATCTTGTATATCCACCATACTTATTTTATCTATAGTTTAGTTTTTATATTCAAAATTAAATTAGTTCGTTCTAACCAAAGTTATGAGCAAAGGAGTAAACTTTAACAAGCTCTAACTCTGCAAAAGTATGTCCGATTTCAAAGCTATATGCCTTGTTATACTCGTGAGAAGCTTTGCAATTAAACTGCATTGTAAGATTTTCGATATTTTGGGATTGACTATCAAATACCAATGCAATTCTCATATGATCAATGCTTTGATAATAAAAGTCCCATAGACTTTGTAGTTTTTAGAGTTTAAATTTTTATTTGTTATTATATAATCCATCTTTTCATTTTTAGTTTAATAGTTAATTTATATTAGCTGCTTATTGTTATAAAATCATGCCGAAGAGCTACTTTTTGTTTGAACTCAAGCTTTGCGCAGCTATAACTCAACTAAAACACGTCCGATTGGCATGTTTTATACTGTCTTGTGTGTGGGCGTGGCATTAACAATTAAAATGAGCATAAAAACGTTTAGATAACACACTTTTTTGCGCAGTTATGAACAAAATAGCAAACAAACAAGACAAATTTCTGTGAAGTATCGAACTTTGATAAGCCGTAATTCCTTAAAGTGGCGTCCGATGTCAAAGTTTAATGCATTGTTATACTCGTGAGAAGCCTCCCAATTAAACTGCATTAAAATCTGGAAAATCCAAGAGATTCGATTTTTTGACAAAATTCCTGATGGCCAAAAATCGAAAGTTGTAGAATGCAAATTGTAATGATGCAACTTTATTTTTAGCAGCATTACGAGTATAAAACAGTAAGTTGTTTTAAAGTCGGATGGGTATTAACAAAGTTATCGCCAAAAAACAAACTTGATTTTGGTTTATTTTCAAGCTTTGTGAGGCCATAACTCAGCTAAATACAATCCGATCGGGATCTTTTTTGCAAAGTTATGTTGGCGTGGAAAATACAAATAAAACGAGTATACATTTGTATGTTTTAAAAGAATATTTGCTCAAGTTATGAACAAAATACTAAACAAGCAAGTAAATTTATTGTTAATTTCAATCTTTCACAAGCTGTAAATTACCCAAATTCTATCCGATTTTAGAGTTTCATAGAGTTTTTACACTCGTGAGATGCATGAGAATAAAATTGCATTCAAATTCCTTTTAAGATTTTCGATATTTTGCCAAAAGACGTGATGGCCAAAAATCGAAAGTTGTAAAATGTAATAATGCAACTTGGTTTTTAGCATCGAAATAAGCATGCAGCAGTAAAAGAATCGGATGATTTTTGAACAAGATATGGCTAGAAAACAATGCTGCAGACTTGTGTTTGTAACTGATGTTGGTAATGCTTTATTTCACACTTTGTTGAGCTGTATCGCAGTTGAGTAATAATGAAACTAACCCAATTGCATTTCATATAAATATTCAATTTGAACTGGGCTGTGGCATCTTGCAAAACGTAAGTAGGGTAAGTATGATATGCTTGTTATTGTTGCTGTGTTGCTGTCCCAGTGTTGGCTGCAGATCTGTTGCATTGTAAGCGGAGTGTGAGCGCATTCGAGATCAGCAAGTGCAATAATCCCAAGGAATGCTCTTCTCTTTCTACAAATAAAAACACATATTTGTTTTAATTACAAGTAATATCAATAATAATGCTAACAACTGTCACTTGGCAATAAACAAAATTTGTAATTATATAAAAAGTAATGATTAAAGTATTAAATAGTAACAATATCAATGTGGACTGCAAACTATTGACTGCTCTAGATCAGCATTGAAGCTCGTTGTATTAGGTTTTTAGTTATTTATAGTTATATAATAAAAAATAATTGTAAAAATGTTTTTTTTTTTTAAGAATAAAGATGTAGATTAATTGCTTTTTGACTTACTTTCTTGCAGAGTTAGTTCATGGCTTGCGTGTCATTTGTTTGACGAGTTCCAGGGCTGGGGATATTGTAGCTCCTTGCTATAAGTAGCTTTGGTATATGATATGCGAACGAATGATAAAAGACAAACGCCGCTCTCAACTAGAGATCAAAACAGAGTTACATCAATAACAAAAGATTGTTACATCAATTAACAAAGCATGCGTTCTACAAACTTTTAGAAGCTCTAACTCAGCGAAACAAAATCCGATTAAACTGATTTATACCATGGAAAAAACAAATAAAATAGTTGCAAAAATTCATCAATAAACAAGTGGACAGGTTTAAAGTGGGCGCCACCAAACATTTAAATCCTTGACTAGGGTTATCGCAGAAACTACACGCATGCACTACAAACCATACACACAAAACAGGCTTAACGCGTCACAGCTCGCCTTTCGCTGGTAGCGTCAGCAGCGACGCCGCCGCTGCGGTCGGCAGCGACGTTTTGTATGGCGCGTCAAGCACGTGCACCCCGCTGTCTATATTGAAAATTGAATTTAGAAAATAATTCCTAAGTTATTTATCCGATTGTTCTGAAATTTTCTCAATCTGTCGAAAACATGACTAGGCATTTTGTGATTTATTTCAGATTTTTAAAGATTTTTGTACTGCCTTATATATAGTTTTTTTTTTTTTTTTTTTTTCGAAATATGCGGGGAAGCAGCAGAATAAAAAAAAATAAAAATAAAAGCGTAGTGTCTGGAATAGGAGCACCTACATACCAAATTGGTTGCTCTAGCTCTTATAGTTTCTGAGAACACGCACCCATACAGACGGACAGACGGACATGCCTATATCGACTCAAGCTCGCCGAGCTGATAAAGAATATATATTTATGGGGTCTGCCACGCCTCCTTTTCTCTGTTACTACATTTGAGCAACTTCATAATAACCTTTTTTCCATTTTTTACAAAATGTCAAGTGTATAAAAAATACTTAGCGAAGTTATCAACAAAAAGAGCGTACAAACACAGCACATTTCCTGTGAAATATGTTCATAGCTCGAATTCAGCCAAATGACGCTGCGACTTTCGAGTTTCATCGCCTTGTTAGATTCGTAAGATGTATGCTAAAACAAACCTGCATTCAAACTTGAGAGGAGAGAGTTTTTAAATATTTTGGGCAAATTTTTGCCAAAAATGAATGCCCCGTCTTCATTTCTTGCCCATTTCCAAACTTTGAGAAGCTATATCTCAGCCAACAAAAATCGGACTGAAGAAGTTTTAGCTTAATTACCTCATAGAATCTAAATAAACATATGCTGTTGTGTTTGATCAATGAAAAAATATTTTTGTCAAAGTTATGGCAATAGAACCAACTCTGCAGAGTTACTTTGTGTTTAATTTCCAACTTTGCTAAGCTATAACTTAGCTAAAAAAAATCCAATTGAACTGTTCTATACCATTTTATGTTTGTGTTGAAAACACAATTAAAATCAGTGCAATAGTGTATAAAATAAAAATTATTTGGCGAAGTTATGAACAAAATTGTAAGCATGCCAAATATTTGTGCAATACCAAGTTTTGATAACTGTAGAGCTTTATGCATAAAATTCAAAATATAATGATACAACTTTGTTCTTAGCAACAAAACAAGCATGCAGCAGTAAACCGTTTAGGAATCGGATGATTTTTGAGCAAGATATGGCTAGAAAACAAATGCTGCAGACTTGTGTTTTGCTCATTTCAATGCTGTAACTTATGAATAAATGTTTTATTTCAGACTTTGTTGAGCTCTATCTCGACAAGTTAATTATAAAACTAAAAGAATTACAATTAAAAAATAACTAAATTCATTTTGAATGTAATAATTCAATTTGAACTGGGTAAAACTTGCGGCTGGCGTAGCTAAGTATGACGGATGGAACAAGTAAGTATATATATGTATATTTATTATTCTTGTTGTATTTGTGCAGACACCTCCTTGTAAAGATCTTATAAAAAGCGTGCATTTTAAGAGAAGCGAAGGGTGGAGCGCAATTGAGAACAAACCTAAATCCTTAAGAATCCTTTCCTCTCTGCACAAATAAAAACACATATTGAGTTTGTATCTGGCGTAGTATTTTATTAACATTTATTTTTTTGAGTTAAGAATGAATATATACAAATAATATCAATAGAATAATTTATAATAATAATATTAACTAAAATAATAGTAATTATTTGGCAGTAAACAAAATGCATAATTATATAAAACTAATATTAATTGTATTATGTACAACAATAACGTAAAGCTATTACTTTGGACTGGCTTTAAATTTCATTTGTAATCACAATTATAACAAAAGATTAAATGTTAGTTGAACAATTGTTTGTCTATACTACGCCTATTAGTAATCAATAAATACAGCTAACTAAAGTTAAAGTTGCTTCAGAATCATTTCAAGCAGCAAAGTTATCATTGATGTCGACTGATCATTAGTCCAGATGGCTTCCGCTCTCAAGGATGTGGACTGCAAAGCGGTGAGGTCCGCAGCTATTGCCCTTGATGTTCTCCTCAAGCAGCGCAAGTACATTGGGCGGTAAATAAAATACAATAATTGTAAAAATGTTTCATTTTTTGATAATAATAAAGATGGAGTTTAATTGCTTTTTGACTTACTTTCTTTCAGAGTTAGTCAGTCATTTGTTCAACCAGTTCTAGGTCTGCATATTGTGGCTGCCTGCAGCTCATTCAGCCAAGTAGCTTTGATATGCTGGGCTAGCAGCTCCAGCCGTTTATTGGGCTGTTGGCCCCTGATATGCTCAGCGACTTCAAAAGTAAGCACTAAGTCCTCTAACTGCTTTTGTTGATATCTATATATATTTATATGATATATTCAGAAAACATAATGCAAACGAATGTTAACATTCAGTTTGAATTGAACGCCGCTCTCAACTGGCGGAACAAATAGAGTCCAAATGATTGCGGGCTGTAACTGCCATTAAACTGATTTATACCATTATAAACAAAGCAAGACAAACTTATGAAGCAAGACAAACTTTGATAAGCTGTAACTCAGGCTGGGCCAGCACAATTCAAATGAGCATAAGTTGTATTTTTTTTTTAAATATTATTGCTTATTTTCTTTCACTGCGTGCACTGACAACTGATTATTTGGCAATTCCACAATAACAAAAACAAAATATGAATCATTAACAAAAAGAATATATTGAAGCTTTATAAGATTGAACTAAATTCATTGTGAATGTTATAGTTCCATTTTAACTGCATAAAAGTAAATTGTGGATACTTAAGGTAAGGTTAGTATTTTCTCAACAGTTTGCTCACGTTTTATGTCTTCAAAGCTGATCTGGCAGATTTGATATTCGATAGAAAGTCTTTCTAATGGCGTAGCCTTGAAAATGAATTTTATTTAATTCAGCCGTCACCTGCTGATAAATTTTGTTTGTTTGCTAATTTCATTAAGTTTCCGATTTGCAAGTACAACAAAAAAAAAAAACATTTTAACAACAACAATGAAACTTTTTTTGTTGTTGTAAAATTGCTGGCTAATTTGATTGCTGCTAAATTGTTGTTATTGTTGTACCATAAATTGTCTATAAAATTTAAATAAATATTCAAGCTCAAAGGGATAGTTTATATATTATATTACTTATTTATATATATGTCGGAAGGCTCTTATGGCGTTGATTTTTCTGTTTATTGTCAGACATTTTTATGAGCGGAGCGAGTCTCAGCGTGTGCGTCCTTTCACTTTTCACAAATCAAGACCAACTAGGTTCTCAACTACTCTAGATCTTCTCGTTATCTCCTTATCTCAACGCCACACTGAGCCACACTGACGACTGCATATACAGTCCTCTTACTATTTTAGTACTGAACAATTACAAAAGGATTCACCTTTTGTAACACTTAACCATTCGCTTACATAGTTGCGCGCGCAATTCAAATCATTAACTACGCTCCGACATATATTTATATTATTTACCAATTAAAATGCACCCAATACATATTGCTTATCATTCAAAAATTATATATAAAATTCCAATGTATACATCTTACTCTTATTAAGTTATTTTTGCTCAATAACATTGCAGATATTGACAATAATATTGTTAGCATGCGAAAGTTCACTTCGGAGTGTGTAATGCATTTTGCTTTTATATATGTTTAGTCATTTATTTTATGCTTAAGCTGCAGGCCTTATTATACATTTAATTTCAAAATAATCAAACAATATGCTGCTTAGTCATATTTATATAAATGTAAAATATATATTTCTTATCTGCGCTTTGTTCGTCTTATCCATTCCTTTACATATAAATGCATTTATTTAAATTTATATAGCACTTCATCATGTTTATAATTTCGCCGTCTTCATGGCGCAGCTTCAGTTAACTTTAAACCTTACACTGGGAAAGTTCTTTCAATAAATTGAATATGTGGAACTCACATTGTGTGTTATCAGTTATAATGCTGCTGCTTTATATGCGACCCAATTGGGCAGCTGATGTTGTGGTAGGTCAAGTGCAAATAAATCAGTTTAAATATTATTAAGCAGCTAATGCTGCCAATTGCAGCCATGTCAACACTCAAGCGAATCATCCGAGGAGTGCAGGACGTATTGCTATAAAGTCGTGAAGCCTTTATTGCAGTATTTTCATATATCCTCCGCTAACCAGGAGCGATTCCATAAACAGGAAATTGCGTACAAGGAGCAACAAACTAAGCTTGCAGAACAACAAGAAGCTCTGAAGAAAAGCGACAAACTCAAGGATTCTTTAATTAGTGAAAAGGATAAACGCATCGATGACTTGGGTAAACGCATTATAGACTTGGATAAGAAACTAGGAGCTGGCGTTGAGGCACAAAAGGAAACTTTGAAGAAAAATGAGCAGCTTCAAGCGAAAGTCAATGAACTACAAACTCAACTTAAAGTACAGCAAGAAGCTCTGAAGAAAAGCGAGGAACAAGAGAATTCTTTATTAAGTGAAAAGGATAAGCGCATTGTAGATTTGGATAAACGCATTGCTAACTTAAAAGAGCAAATGAACGACATGAATAAAAATAAACAATTCGAAGATAAACTGATAAAATTTGTAGATCGAGCTGAATGGACTAGCTTAATGCCTTATGGCAATGATTTTCAAACGATAACTCTACCTGGTGCGAAGGCCTTCCAGGTGCCCTTTGTCTCAAATTTGCCGGGATGGGTTGTAATTCAACGCAGGATGGATGGCTCCGTGAACTTCAATCGAACATGGGAGGAGTACAAAAATGGATTTGGTAACCAACGAGGTGAATTCTGGCTCGGGCTAGAGAAACTTCATCTGATGACGAGGTATTGGCCACACGAGCTCTACATACAGCTGGAGGATTTCAACAACGACAAACGATATGCCCGCTACAGCAATTTCAGAATTGGGAGTGAAGCGGAATCTTACGCACTAATAAGTGTGGGAGAATTTGCTGGAAATGCTGGAAACGCACTACAAAATAATAAAGTCGAGTGGCGCCATATTTATATGAGATTTTCAACACCGGACCGTGATAATGATAATTTTGCTTATTTTAATTGTGCTGCTGATTACGCGAGTGGTTGGTGGTTTAATAAATGTTTTAGGTTGTAAGTATAAATGACTTTAAAAAATTATACAACCTGCTAAATTATATTTATTTCTATAGTAACCCTAATGGACTTTATGTGCGCACTAACACTGATCAACAACATGATCAGGCAATCAGATGGCTGGAGTGGCAAGATAGACCACTGAAATTCGTGCAGATGATGATAAGACCCACCAACAGTTAAATAAAAATATTTCTAAATAAATGTCAAGTATACTGTCAAGCGAAATACTAAAATTCAATTCAAATAACAAATAAACTTTTGCAAGTTTTGCCAGAATACAAAATTAATAATTGTAGTACTTGCAAATATATTGTTTATAAATGATAACGTATACTTGATAGGGAAATGTATATTCTGGCTTTAGCTTTCAGTAATGCGTAATTGGCTAAGTAGCCAAAGAAATGAAAGGGGGTAAGTAAAAATGCATAATTAGTAAAATATATAAATGTTTATAACAAAAACATAATTGATAAATTTTATACTAATTAGTATAGCATTAGCAAAAGTTAATTAGATGAAACACTAAAATGTGAATAATGAAAATATGTAATTGAATGGAATATAAATATTTTGGATGAGTCATAGCTGATTACAATCAGTGCATATAATTTTTATAAATTATAAGAATTATTATTAAATAAATATACATACATAAAATATATTTTGAGCACACATTTTTATTATTACAAAACACTAAAAAAAAATTATAACAATTTTGCATTTGTGACACAATTTGAAATATAAATTATGCGTTTTATTCGAGTTAAGTTCATGCTGCTGTTTAATTTTCCATATGCACGGCAAACATCAAACGCGCTTTGTGCTGTGTTTCTCTTTATTTACGCCTAATTAGAAACTATTTACGATACAATTGCGTAGATCGTAGATTATATTGTCTGGCTGGCGTACGCAACAAGTTCAAAGCATTTTGAGCTAAGTGCACTAAATAAAATATTAAAAATTGCTATTGTTATGAATAAGAACACATATATTTACGCTCAGTCTGGAGGTGGGGCGACGCCCACCCACATGCATTGGCGGTCTGAGGAGCGCAACAAAGACCATCGATACGGAAGTATCTTTCAGCTGCTCTCAAGATTAAAGGCGGCGGCTGTGGCTTCCTTAAAGCTTCCAACACTTCAAAGGTGTGACGAACCTGTTGCTGCCGCCGTCGCTGCTTATTATGCATAATTATAACAATTGAATTATATACTTGCTGCTGCTTTTGTTTATGTGTGTGTGCCCTTTGAACTTTGCGCTCTATTGTGCTCAAGTGTGAACTGATCCAGTCGAGTTTGCCTTTGGCCTTTCAAGTGTGCATAGGTGTTAATCAGCTGTGAATCATAAACTCTAGCTTAGATCAAAGTTTCTTGCCATTTTGCCAGCTGATAAAATAATATGAGCTATGTGCTAATGAAGCTTGATGCATTCGCCTTTTGTTATTTGTTAATATTTGTACACAGCAGTGTCTAAACATAAAACATAATGGAACTGTAATGTTAATAAAAAGCGTGTGAGAACTTTAATCGTAAGAATTTTGACCTAAAAACAACAAATTGAAAAAGTACAAACAAGCAAATGATAATTAAGCTTTATTAAACAATTAATTTATGTAATATTATTTTATGAAATAATAAAGCACAAAATACAACAATAACTAACAACAATTAATATAATAAAAAGTTTTACTTATTCTTATATTCAAACAAAATTTACAACTTGCTACTCATAATATAGCTTTGTTTTTTAAATATATTTCTTTAATTTAAGGTACACTAAGCAATTGATATCCTAGCATACGAATTTAGTTCTATTTTTTTATTTTTTATATTACAGCAAATAATAAATTTAAAATTTATTTATTTCGTGTTATTAATTTTGTACTTGAACTAATAAATCAAATAAGAGCTGCCTTCAACTATTTGCTTTCATTTGCTAATGCTAATGTTGTTGTTAACGCGTAGCTAAGAGTGTCTATGGCGGGAGGAGGGGGCGCAGCGCAAAGTGTTGATGTGGGTGGGCAAAGTAAACTGCGGCTGGCTTGGCAGTCGTTGTTGGCGTCGCTGTCAGCGTCAAGCGCTGACGTTTGCCGGCACATTGCAGCAACCCACACCAATGCATCGCAGCGCTCAGCGCTTCCGCTCTCTCACTTTGCATGCACTGCATGCATGAAATAGAGAGACAGAGAGAGCGAGAGTTCAAAACAAGCACGCTCTTGTTTTCTTATAAGTCTGAGAGCGTTAAATCCAATTGGCACTCTCTCTCTCTCTCATGCTCGCTCTCGCGCAGTTACATTGCCCCTTTTGCAGACGCTGCGCTGTTTCATTGCCAAAGCGTTCCGCGCTTCCCCTGCTGCCCCTGCTAAGCCAGCAGGCTCTCTTTGCGTTTGTCAGCACGCGCTCTCTTTGTTTTTTGCCAATTTGTGAGTTTTTATTTTAAAATTTTGCTTGGCCGCTTCCCCTTTGTTCTCTCGCACTTGCCGTCTCGCTTGTGCACCCAATGAGCTGCTCTGCACGTTTTTCTAGTGTTTAAGTTTCTGTGTGTGTGTGTGTGTGTGTGTGTTGCTACGGCGACAGCCAAAGAATATAGTTTAATTATAAATGTATTATTTAAAATAAATAAAATACTAACAAAAACCTATTTAAGCAAATTTATTTAGCATAATATTTGTAATAAATGCTCAGTTGATATTATTTATAATTATTGATTATACATATATTTTTAATAAACACTTTGTTTTGTATTACAAATTTAAACTGTCAAAATTTGGAAATATATATCAAGCAATGTCAAGATCGAGAGGCGAATGCGCTCAGCTGTGTGCGGCGGCGAAGCTGCAGCAGAGCAAGAGCACGCCGGACAATTTTCTACACAGAGGCGGCGCCACTTTGCCCCACTGTGGCGGCAATTGTCCGGCCAAGCAGATGAGGCCAAGACGCAAGTGCCGCAAGGCGGCAAAGCGACGCTCGAAGCGTTTGGACTTTATGCGCAGATACCGCATCGAGCTGCCGCATGCGAACAGCTGCTGCTGCGGCGAGTGTGGCAAGAGCACGCACCGGCAGCTGTGGCATGAAAAGAATCGCAACATAATCCAAGCGCTGGCCAAGGCAACCAACTGGTGCGAGAGCGACATGAGCGAATTTCTCTACACGCTGAGCATGCAAAACTTTGCCAAGCTGCTCCAGCCGCGACGCGCGGCAGCAAACACGTGCAATGACGTGCCACTGTGCAACTTCGATAGCTGCGACCACTACATGGGCATCTTCGATTGCCAGGGCAATCTGCGCAATCCGTACTATCCGGAGTCGCTGCTGAAGCTGCTGCGCATGATGCAATCGATGTTGCCACCGCAGCAGCAGCAGCAGCAGCAGCAGAAGCAGCAGCAATCGTTGCCGCAGCGCCAACGCCGACGCAGAGCAGAGCGCGCTGGCATTGCGGCGGCAAGACTGAACGGCCTGCGTCGCCGCTTTGGGTTGCATGAGAAGCACGAGCTGAACGCCAGCAGCTTGCGCTTTGGCCAGTCGCTGGGTCCGAAGGCAGCCAACTGTAGCAGCTACAATGCTTGCAACATGAGTCCGAGCTACGATCCCTACGGTCTCGGCTTGGCGGGCAATATCTTTGGCGCTGGTGGCAGCGTCTGGGCGGGCAAAGCAGCGCCCACTGCGCCGCCGCATGTTGTCGATGCTGCCGAATTGAATCGCTTGATACATGCGCTGGCCGCGGAGCGTGGCAAGCTGCAGCCGGCGTCGCCTGTGTTCGATGCTACAGCGCAGAGCAAGCAGCTGCTGCAGCTGATTGAGGCAGTGAAGCGCAAAATTGGCTTGAACAAGGATATTGGCGCGCTGCTGGCAGCGCTGCGGCAGCTGAACTTGCCACAAGACGGCACCGAGCTGCTTGCCAGTCGCCTTGAGCTCTATCAGCGGCTCAATGGCCGCCTGCCCGACTTGGATGCTGAAGCGGATGCGCAGTCAGTTGACGGCCGCGTTGGCGGCGTTGGCATGCCACAGTACTTGCAACACTACTTGCAACAGCAGCACAACTTGCGTCAAGCCGATTACTACAATCGACTGCTAAGCAATGCGCTGAACTACGAACGTTATGGCAACGACAAAGCGCTGGACGCCGCCGCCGCCACCGCTGCTGCTGCTGAGTTTGAGCAGCTGCGCCAGGCTGCATCCAGCATTGGCAGCCAGTCCTCCGCCGCTTCGTTTGCCGCAGCGCAGCCCAACTTTGAGCGCAATCGCCCAGCGCGTCGTCCATCCAAATATCCAGCGCAGAATCATTATTTCTATGCCGCCGCCGTGCCCGTGCTCGTCCACAAGCCCTTCGATCCCAAGCAGTCAAGCACTTGGCTACGTCGTCATCCGGATGCGGCGCGAGTGAACGATCTCGGAGAAATCATAGCGACGGACAACATCAAGCGCTATCGCCGCAACTCCGTGGAGCGGGAGCTGACAAAGGCGCGTCAGCTCTTCTCCGTCTCGAGCAGCTACTATGGAGAGACGCCGCAGCCGCCAATGCGTCCCAAATTCCAAAGCAATAGATTTCGCCAGGCAACGCGTTGACCAGTAAACATTTGAGGCAAGCCTATGGCACTATATACGATTTATTTAAATGCACATATCGAATGTTTGTTTAAATAAATTGTATAATTGTCATAAGTGCAGCTAAAACATTTTCTTGAGTTTCTTTAATTAATTAAAAAATATTGCCAATTGATTTAAATAAAATTAATATATTTTTTAAAATAAAATATAAGACAACTTTAGCATACAAATTGCAAATTTAAATGCAAATAATTTCGAAGATATTAATACGCTGCGTTTTAGCAATTTTTTTTTTTCAATATTGTAGTTGCGAACTTTTTTTTTGTGATTTACCGTGTTGTTGTTTTGAAATAAAAATAAATAAAATTTGCGCAATTTAGCTTGAGTATAGAAGCAACTATATGCAAAATTTGATTGCTCTAGCTCTTATAGTTGCTGAGAAACAGACGCTCATACAGACGGACGGACGAGCGAACATGTCCATTAGTCTTGCTGTTGCATATTATAGCGTCTGCCACGCCTTTTTTCTGTTTTTAACTGTTACATACATTAGCACAGCTCTCTAATACCCTTTTTCATTTTTCAAAGTGTATAAAAATACGAGTGCTAATTTTTAAATAATTTTTTTCATTTAATGCGCATACTTAATTTTTGATTTGATACTTTGTCTTATTATTGATTTATTTATATTGCAAAATATATGCCATTTGCTTATCAATTTTATACTATATTTCAAAAATCTTTTGGCAAATATAAATACTGATTAAAAGAATTTCATTGAAATAATACTTTTGCTCTCGATTATCATTATCATATAACATTCAATATATATAGCCAACCACAAAGTAAAGACTTATCAGTATTATATATAAAATATATATATACACACAGCTGTGGGACTAAATCATTTTAACTTCGTGGCTTATTTTGAGACTAAATATAATTTGTGATTTGATTTAATGACGTGTAGTAATTTGTTGGCTCATTAAGTTGCTTAAATAGAAACAAAAAAGGAATACAGCAATCAGTTTGGAGCTGATGCAACTTGCAATATAGATATGGCGTATATATATATATACATATTTTTAACGAGCAGCCAGAGCCAGCAACAAACAAAATGTTTTTTATTGCAGCAGCAACACTCAATAAAAGCGAATTATTCGTGTTATGTTTGGCTTTTGTTTTCCCCTCGTTTTCTACACTTTCTTTTCGTTTTTCTTTTTTGTGGCTACATCTACGAATGTGTGTGATTGGTAGAGTTTAATGCTTTAGCCCTTTAGTTTATCTACTAAACTTTAAAACAAGAGCGAGATAGAAAAACTCCATACACTAGGCTATTGTTGTCTAAATGCTTATGGGCAAATTTTTTAATTAATTTTAAATTTTATTTTAGCTGCAAAATAAATGTATTGCAGATTTAAATATTAATTTATTACATTTTTACTACTAACATACGCATACACATAAGCGATTAAGTTAAATATTACTTTTTATTTTCATAATTTATATGCAGTCTTAAATTCTAACATAATATTTCAAAACCATATTATTTATATCAATATAGAATAGATAATATAAGAAATAAAAGGTGAGGGGGGGGGGGGGGGGGGGGGGGGGTGGAGAGAGAGTGAGCACGAATTAATATTTAAGATTAGTTAAGGTTTGGCTTTGGATTATTTGGCTTCGGTCCGGGTTCACACGAGACTTTTATATAAAAATGCTGAAACAACAAATAAATTGTACGCATTTCAAAAAATTTATTTAAATAAGTAAATAAGTAAATAAGATTCCCAGAAAGTATTTATATATTTTAAAGACTATTTTTGCGCATATTCAGGTCAAAGATCACTTAATGTTATAAACGAGCATCCATTATCATAATCTATATTATATAAACCTTTATACAATAATGTTGATTATGCTTTCTTTATTTGAGTGTCAAAGATCATTTCCGCAAATGAAAATTCTGACGTGTACTTTTACCTCATCAACTATATGCTTGCTGATCCTTGAATACCAATTTAGTTCTTTTTTAAATAGTGCTCTGAATTCACAACATGCGTATTCAGTGTTATCAGTTATATTGTTGCTGCTTTATATGCGACCCAATTCGGCAACTGATGTTATGGTAGGTCAAGTGTAAATTTATGTTTTAAATATTAAAAGCAAATCAATGCTATTTTTGCAGTCATGCCCTGCAACAAGAGAACCAAACGAGGATTGCAGGACTTATTGCCACAAAGTCGTGAAGCCTTTATTGCAATATTTTCGTATATCCGCTGAAAAGAATGATCAATACGAAAAGCAACAGGGAAAGCTGGAGCAACAGCAAGCCACTATAAAGCGGCTTGAGGCAGAAAAGGAAATTTGGAAGCTTCAAGCGACAATTCATGAACAGCAGCTCGTTATCAATAAGTTTGAGTACAAGGAATTACTCACCAATTACACCAAGCAACGGGAGCAAACTACCAACGTTGAGGCCCAAAAGGAGTCTTTGATGAAAAGCGAGCAACTTCAAACTAAAATCACTGAGCTACAAACTAGACATGAAGCACAGCAAGAAGGTTTGAGGAAAAGCGCCAAACTAATAAGTGAAAAGGATAAGCGCATTGTAGACTTGGATAAGGAACTAGAAGCTCGCGACGAGGCACAAAAGGAAACTTTGAAGGAAACTCAACAACTTCAAGCGAAAGTCAATGAACTACAAACTAAGATTGAAGAAAGCGACAAACTCAAGGATTCTTTAATAAGTGAAAAGGATAAACGCATTGCTGACTTGAAGAGCAAATACAGAACATGAATAAGAATAAACAATTCGAAGATAAGCTGATTAAATTTGTAGATCGAGCTGAAGCGAGTTCCTGTCTCCCTTTTGGCAACTCTAATGACATTCAAACGATACGTGTAACGGGTATTGAAGCCTTCAAGGTGCCCTGTGATTCAAAGTTCGCTGGCAACGGATGGACTGTCATCCAACGCAGGTTGGATGGCTCCGTGAGCTTTGATCGAAACTGGGAGGAGTACAAAAATGGATTCGGTGACCTGCGTGGTAACTTTTGGCTCGGGCTAGAGAAACTTCATCTGATGACGAAGCTTCGGCCACACGAGCTCTACATACAGCTGGAGGATTTCAAAAACGAAACACGATATGCACGCTATAACAACTTCTCAGTTGGGAATGAAGCACAATCTTACGAACTCTTAAGTTTGGGTGACTTTACTGGAAATGCTGGAAACGCACTCGAATACGGTGATTGGGGGGGAGGTAAGGCAAAGAATATGAAATTCTCAACCCCAGAGCGGGATAATGATAAAGCCGATAATTATAATTGTGCTGCTGTGCATGCAAGTGGTTGGTGGTTTAATAAATGTTATTCATGGTAAGTATAAGTGATTTTAAAAAATTATACAAACTGCTAATTTCATTTATTTCTATAGTAACCCTAATGGAGATTATTTCAATACGAAAACTGATGAAAACCATATTCTATCATGGGATACATGGCATCATAAACCACTGAAATTCATGCAGATGATGATAAGACCCACCAACAATTGAATAAAAATGTTTCTAAATAAATGTCAAATATAATTATGCAATCGATTAATTAAAATTCTATTAAAATAATAAATAAAGTTTTGCAATTTGTAGCCTCAGATTAAAAAAAAATAACAATTGTCTGCTGTTTTTTATTTGGAAAACTGAATTATTGTTGCTGTTTGACACAGATTACGTATACTTGATATAAAAAAAGTTCACTTTGGCTATAGCTATCATTATTTTTCAAGAGCAATGAATAAATCAAAGCAATTGAGAGATTACTAGGAACGCAGCTTAATATGATGAGTATATATTATTAGTGCATAAATTGCTTGAACATTGTTAAAGTTGATGCCAAACATTATTTTAACACATGAATTTACTCAAATCGTCATAGCATGCGCATAATGCTGATAATACTAAAAATATTAATGATAGTGAAAGATCATTTGCGCAAATTCTGACGTGTACTTTCACCACAATACTTAAATTCATGAATTTATTAAAATGCGGGTTATCAGTTATATGGTTGCTGCTTTATATGTGCAGTCATGCCCAGTTTCCAGGGAATCAAATGAGGATTGTAGGACTTATTGCATAAATCGGTGAAGCCCTTCATTCTAATTGCACTGAAATTCCTGGCAGCCTGATAAAACCACAAGAATATAACAAAAATGTTCTAAATAAAATTCATGCCAAATTTCAAGTCCCTAGCTTTATTTAAAGACTTTTCAAATAAAATTAAACTTTTGTAAAATGTATTGTCAGATTAAAAATTGAATAAACTGCAGGCCTTATTATTTGCAATTCTTATAAATTTAACAACAAAATAATCAAACAATACGCTGCTTAATCAAATTTATATAAATGTTAAATATATATTTCTTATCTGCGCCAGTTCATGTTCGATTTGTTCGTCTTATAAATTCCTTTACATATAAATGCATTTATTTAAATTTATATTACACTTCATCATGTTTATAAGTTCGTCGTCTTCATGGCTTAAGTGAAAAGGATAAACGCATCGATGACTTGGGTAAACGCATTATAGACTTTGATAAGAAACTAGAAGCTGGCGTTGAGGCACAAAAGGAAACTTTGAAGAAAAATTAGCAGATTCAAGCGAATGTCAATTAAATACAAAATAAGATTGAAGAAAGCGACAAACTCAAGGATTCTTTAATAAGTGAAATGGATAAACGCATTGTTGACTTGAAAGAGCAAATAAGCAACAGAGATAAGAGTAAACAGTTCGAAGATAAGCTGATTAAATATGTAGATCGAAGCTGAAGCGACGAGCTGTGTTCCTTTTGAAAACTTCCAATGATATTCAATCGATACGTGTGCCTGGTGCGGAAGCCTTCCAATTGTCCTGTGATTCAAAGTTCGCTGGCCCGGGATGGGTTGTAATTCAACGCAGGATGGATGGATCCGTGAACTTCAATTGAAACTGGGAGGAGTACAGAAATGGATTTGGTAACATGCGTGGTAACTTTTGGCTCGGGCTAGAGAAACTTCATCTGATGACACGAACTCTACATATAGCTTGAGAAAATGCTGCAGACGCACTGACCAACATTAACGTCAATTATAAACATATTAATATGAAATTTTCAACACCGGACCGTGATACTGATAAATATTATGGAAAATGTGCTGGAAACAGTGGTTGGTGGTTTAATAGTTGTCATTTCTGGTAAATATAATATAATATATAACTTAAAAGTTTGCATTCGAATGATTATTTTCATCTTTAGTGATCTGAACGAAAGATATATATCCACCAATACTGATGAGGAAAACATTGTTTATATTGAATGAATGACATGGCATAAGAAACCATTGAAATTCGTGCAGATGATGATACGACCCAATATAAAATAGAAATTAAGAAATAAATTCTATATGAAAGTAAATCAAAAAATAAATGCAGTTGGACAAATTAGATTGGAAATACATAAAAGCTTTGAAAAATGTTAATTAAAATTATTATTTCAATAATAAAACTAAATAAATAAAAATTATATGGCACCTATTCGCTAATGTTGTCTTATTGTGTGTTGAGCAGAAAACTATTTTCAGAACATTTAATTGTTTAGATGGAGACTCCTCAAAATGTATTAAAAGAAAATTTAAGGGTTTGAACGTTCTATGGCTAACAATTGCATCATTTATTTAACACCCGACTGCATGAGCAAT
Source organism: Drosophila busckii (assembly GCF_011750605.1). Classification (NCBI taxonomy): domain Eukaryota; kingdom Metazoa; phylum Arthropoda; class Insecta; order Diptera; family Drosophilidae; genus Drosophila; species Drosophila busckii. The sequence continues at coordinate 2,781,764 of NC_046604.1, forward strand.
TTTACATTTTTTATTCATATTTGGTAATTAAAACGCTTCGGCAATAAATATTATATATGTATAATGCTTAGTTGGAAACTAAAATATATAATTTAACAGAAGAAAGCTTTGGCTTATTAAAAAAACAAATTATACTGCACCAAAAATTTGTGTAAATTGAGCTTGAAATTAAGGCTGGCAGATTAATTCAAAATATTAACTCAGGGGCTTTTAAATAGCAGCAAAGTTAATGCTGATGAGTAAATAATATTAAGTATGCGATTAAATGAAACATTGATAAACTATTGCTACTGGCTAAAAACTAAAACAAACATCAATCAAATAATGAAGCTTGACTGAGGGCGGAGGCGAAGTTTGTGTGGCGGAAATGAAATATTGTGCGACATTTTGATGCACATCCGCAGCCTGTGTGACGTCCAGCGCTGTTCGCTGTCAGTGTCTGACATCATAATAGTGTCATTGTCAGCAAAGCAATTGCAATGTCACTGTCTGCTCGAGTGGCAAGCGGGCAAAAAAAAAAGATATTTGCAAAACAAGCGAGTGAAATTTTTGGTGAAAGAGTCATAAATCAAATGGCAAAAAGCTAAACAAAAGCAATTAGAAAGTCAGAATGGCGCTACATATGCTGCCTCTATGGCTGCTGCTGCTGCTGCTGGGCATAAATAAACAATGCAACAAGGACAACAGAGCAAGAGCAAGAGCAACAGCAACAGCAACAATGACAACGACAACATTTCATCAACGCAAAACGAGCGAAACGTTTATCAACTGCTCAAATGGCCATTAAATGTGTTGCATGCATCAGTGTGTGCGTGTGCATGTGTGTGCATGTGTGTGTGTGTGTGTGATGGCATCAACACCCAGTTGGCTACTGCACAGGACTATCTGGCTGGACATTCATCAAACGATAAATTGAGTGAATGACTTCATGAGCTCGCTGCCAAAGCGAGCGCACTTCCGCCTACAATTGACCACGCCCACACACACACAAGCAGAAAATAAAAGTACTGCTTGCTTGCTGTCTGGACTTGGAATTGCCCACACATCCTCTGTCGCTCAGCGGCTGCATTGCAATTGTTTCACATCACACATACGCACCGTATGCTGTAGTTTATCCATTCGTCAGTCAGTCTGACTTTTCACTTGTGCCTTAGGCACATTCATCATTCGGCTTGTGTGTTAGCTGCTGCTCTTAATGGCGCACACTTTGTCCGCTTTGATCACTCTGCTGGACCCAACGCGTCGTCCTTGCGGCATGTCCTTTGCCCACTGCAGTCTTTCACTTCTGTCTCTCTCCCTCTCACTCTCTTTTAGTCACTGAGCACTGCAGTTCATTGAGTCATTTGCATGTTTATACATGTCCGAGTCAATTTATCTTGACCGAATAGTTTTTTTTTTTTTGGCACGCTTTGCTATTTATATTTATTTTGGTAAAATAATGCAAACATTTTGAATAAAAGCAAATAATCGTATATGAATATAATAAAAAAAACTATATTTAAATAAATCCTTTAGCTAAATCAATTACTATATTCATTGCTAAACAGCAATCATATATCTATAATTTCCTATTCATTTTCAACTCTTAGTTGAACTTTTTGCAATCTGACAATACGAGAATATTAAAATAAAATTTAAAAAATTATTTTGTACATTATAAAATATGCATACAAATATGAAAATATTGCAAACTAAATAGTTAATTAATTTTAGGTTAAATTTTTAAATATTCAAATGCCTAAATATAAAATTATAAATTGGCATATATGCAAATTATATATAGAAGAAAACAAATTTAACAAACTTCGGCAAAAACAATTTGTTAGAAAATATCTAATAATTTTATTTATTGCAACTTAATGTTTTGGGCTGAATAACTCCAAGATTTTATTTATTTCTATTCAGTTGTTGAGAAAATAATGTAATAGAAAATTAAATTTAGACTAACATTATTTTTATTTTGAAATAATTTAGTTGTAATTTTTTATTTATGACTCATGCATGCCATAATAGAAAACTAAATTTAGACAACTAAATTATTTCAATGAGTTTATAATTATTTTAATGCAATATAATTTAAATAAATTAACAATTAGTATAAATATATTTAAATATTTTAGCTAAATAATAATTCAATAGTTTAATTTTTTGATGCTAAATTAGCAACATAACTTTATTTATTGTATAATATTTAAGTGCTGTATAAAATATTTAAAAATTGTTACTAAGTAATTCAATTCTTTTAGCATTGTATTGATTTTATAAATAAACAAAATTATATACTCTTTAAATTGTTAACAAATTATTAGTTTTGTACTTCGTTTTAATAATTAAAATGTTTACTCATGAGTTGAATAACAACTTGGCCGACTTTATCACATTTCCTCTTTAGTCGAAGCTCAAGTTTAATACGCATATTTACTTTGAATATTTGTCATGTAGTTGGCAACAATATTGCAGCTAAATGCAGCTTAGAGTGCGACTTATGTCTGTAAACTTCCTGGCATTAATCAAAGCATAGTTGCTAAACTAATTGACACAGACTGCGGTTGTGCGCCTCACAGAGCGACAAGCTCGAAATTATCTAATGAATTTGCACTTAATCCAAATCAAGTGGCGATCAGGCGGCAATCAACGCCAGTTGAGAGTCCCCACGACTTGGCTTGTTTGGCTGCATCTGTTTTGGTGTCGTCAACAGATTTTGTCTGCAAATGCGCCAAAACGTGCAACTTATGAGTTGCAACAGCGCCGACGTCGTCGTCGTCGTCGTCGTCGTCATAATCCGATCAGGCGGCAGTAAGAGCGCAAGGGGGCAGGGCAGGCAGCGGGAAGTGGCGTGCTGATCTGCTGAGGTCGTCAGCACATTGCCATGGGGATAAATGACAGTCTGTTTGGCTTTCACGTTGATTTGCATTTCAGTCGCTCTCTCTCTCTCTCTTTCTCTTTCTCTGATGTTGCGCTAATAATTCACATGACAGATGTTCAGCCATAATTAGAGATTAATTGTTCTATTCATAATTGGTGCAGCGCATTTGCGGAAGATATTTTTGGATACGTCGACTCGTCGGCAGGAAAAACGCAATTACATCAAGGTGGCATAAATTATCTGCCTGTCAGCTAAAAACCAAAATATCTACGCTTAGTGCTCGCCAAATGAAGACGGACAGCAACAGTTGCCAATGGGACAAACTCACAATGCGGAATTCAGGAAAATTATGATGAGCTCTAACTAAAAATATAATATAATATAATCACACTGTGCTGCATTTGAATTAGATAGAAAGCTTAAATGGCTTCCAAATTATAAAAACATTAAGCACAATTAAATTTTCGATAATGCCAAAGCATTTTTGTTAATTCCTGTACATTTTTGTTCAATGCTTTTTATAAATTTAATATTTTTTATATTGATATTATTTGTGGTTTTATAATCAATAAAAATAAATATAATATGTAAATTAAATTCCAATTTTATCAAATAAAAACTAAAAGAAATTTTTTTGTGCTAACTTTAACATCAAATTAAATGCATTGAACGTTCAAAAAAAAAATGCGAACTTAACACCAATTAAAATATATTGAACGCCTTAAAATAAAAAATGCGTACTTGAAATATAAATAATAATATTTATTGCATATTCCAATATTTGTTTATCAAGTAATAAAGTTTCATAAATAAAGAAACATTCAATTGAGGTGCTAAATAAATTTTGGATTTATATACATTACTTTTTACTAAATAGTTATTTAATAATTTACGTATTTGAAAGACTATCTTAAAATCAAACTATTATGTTTTCAAATTGCTGCAATTTAAATAAAACGAAACCTGCGATGGCTGCCAGATCATAAAATTATAAAGTGCATTTAATTGCTTAGTAACTGGAACGTTACTTATTATTTATGTAAGCTAATAAATATTTTATTATAATATTTTAGTATGTTTATAAACTATATTTTAAGCTCTTACTAAAAATTGTAAAATTATAATTAATTATTTGTTGATTTAAGCTGTTAAACATTTTTTTAATATTTAATGGGTATTTATTAATTGTAATCTTTTGTATTGTATTTTAAACTATAAGATGTGCGCCTGAATTTTAATTCAATAATAAAATATTTGTAGAAATTTTTGCAAGCGAAATGAAGCATTTCAAAATTTTCAATTTTCGAAAAGAAAAAAATATTTTAATGCGAAATATAATATAAATGAATAAATTGCCATGCAAGCAGCTTTAATAGATTAACTTAAGCACTAGTCTAACTAAAACAACTCAAAAAACAACGATTTAGAGCAATTTATATGAAATATACTTATGTGTGCAGGCATAACATAAATTGTATACATAAATATTTATGCATTTCCAATATTGAGCTTGAGTCGAGCAAATCGACGCAAAGTGCTCTAATTTACGTCAATTTCGAACAAGCGGAGAGGAAAACAACGGAACAAAAAAAAAAAAAAAGAAACATGCGAGACAATTAGGAAAGAAATATGGAAACTGCGGCAAGAGCTTGAAGTACAAGTTCCAATGGCAGCCACGACGGCGGCTACACAAACGAAATAAAATTAATTTATGAAAACTATTTGCACACACAGCGAGTGCGAAACCGGGGGAGGGAGGAGAGTGGGCGAGCGATAAGGATAATGGCTGCAGAGAACCTTCAAGTCCATTGTCCTGGCTCGATGGATAGACACGCGCTCGTCATAATTCTGTATAATCTATGTACGATTTGAGTAAAAACAAAGGCAAGCCAAAGCATAAATTTCACATTTTATGTGCGCAATGTGCCCAACCACCCACCCAACCACCAACCCCACGCCAGCCACAATCGACTTTTGTTTTTGCCTTTGGCACTTGCGGAGACATTTTGCTGTGTGGCTATCATTAGGACAAATGAAATATGCGACAGACATTGTTGTTGTTGTTGTTGCTTTTATGTTGCAATAGTACACAACACTTGGCGCAAGTGTCCAAGTCCTGTGGACTGTCAAGCAAACGAGCCAAACATCAGCATTTTGATGGTCAACAAGCGAAACTGACGCTTTGTCAATAGCCCGAGAGCCCGCCAACATTTTGCTCAATTTATTTTTCGGCAAAAAAAACTCTCAATGGGCTAGTCTAGACTTAAGTAAATCTATATTTTGTCAGCTCTAAAATTAAATATATATTATTACTTTATTTATTGCTATGAGCTCAACAATAAGTTTGCAGCTTTTACAACTAAACATCAACTAAGATGGAATCGCTTTTCTATTAAATATATTATTGTACACAAGTAAACAAAATTAAACAAGCTTTAATAATTAAAAATAAAATAATTATAATTACATCATTTTTGAGCACAGACTTTAATTCATTTAATTCTATAAATCGTTTAGCTAAAAACAAAAGTGAAAATATTTGTTGGCAGCCAAGTTCGCTTAAGTTTGAATCAGCAGACATAAGTTTTGAACTATAGTATATTTAAGGAAGTTTAATCTTATTTATATTTTAATAAGAAATCAGTTGAGCTATATTTGCCATAGCTGCAAAATGTTTTTGAATAATAAACTTAGCTTAGGTTTTAATATTAATTATATATTTCATTATCAAAGCTGTCATTAGCAACAAATCGCATTAATCATATAACTATATATGCTAACTCAAGATAATGGCACATTTATTCCATATTTTTATTAATCTACATATATTTGCTCTAGCTTCAAAATTGTATTGTGGGCTTAAGTTTTTCTATATTTTATATCAACAAAATTTTAAGTTTACGTGAAGCTAAAATAAGTTTAGGTTGTTATATCTATAAGTATATATATCGTTAGCTATAATTTGCCTGATAGCTGATATATACAAAAGCAAAATAATGCTATTCCAACTGAATAATATGGAAAGAAATTCATTATTTTGGCTTATTTACTCCAAATCCAACTTGTCTTTAGGCTTAAGCTACAGTTGTAATATTTATAAAGAACTCATCCGAGATCTTTCTTTGCCTATTTTTAGCTTGGCAAAACTTTTCCCACGCATTAGCCACGCCCCTGCAGTAGTTTGCCATCCCTTGCAGCATTTTTTTTTTCGCTTTTTGATATAATCCAACTAGAATATGATTTGCCTTTTCGCTATGCTCATCAAGTGTTTGGTCCAGGCGTTGTTTGTTTTGATGAAAACCAGAGACAGAGTCTGGCAACCCAACACTGCTTACTAAAAGTTTGTGCGCATAACACACACACAGACGAGTGTGTCTGTCCTTTATTCTTGTGGCGCATGTTTGTCTTTCATCATGTGTTTTCCTTTTTTTTTAGCTGTTTGCTTTTTTTTATTTTCCATTTCTATGGAATTTATGTTTTTTATGATTTGCTTTTCATCTATTTTAGCCAACATTTTTGCTGACCACGGAACCTACCATATTTTGTTGTTGTTGTTCGCCCAATGTCCTGTGTCCTGTGTGTCCTGCCTTTGCTATTCGAGACTGCTTGACTCGCTTTGCGCTTCTCTGCTCTTCCTCTCTTCGGTCAGCGTCTGTCGCTCTATCTTTGTCTGTATGTGTGGTAAGCATTTTTCTTATTTGCAATAAATTTGGTTATGAATGTTCGACTGCTCTCTCTCTCTCTCTCTCTCTCTTTCTTTCTCTCTGTCTGTTTGCTGGGGAATTGTACATAATTTTCACAATTTTGATGTTAACTTGAAAATTTACGATACGATATTTTGAAATGATGGCCAGCTAGCCAGCCAGGCAACTTCTATTTGTATGCTCTATCTATCTGTCTATCGTTCAATTTACAATGGCTCTTGGTATTTGCCATTAGCATTTGATTTTTACGACTGGCCAGATCGACTGCATATATACAAATTATATAAAAAGGTTTACTTTGCTTTTTTGTATAATTTTTATTAATAATTTTCAACTAAGCTGCAAGTTTTATAAAATGTTTTAATAACTTTTTGCCATTCAATTATTTTTCTTTTACTATTTAATATTATCGAATTATGAAGCGTAGCTAAAACTTTAAGAGCTGAAATGTTCAGCTTTTGTATAATTTCTATAAATTTAATTAAAGTCTTTATTTTAACTAAGCTGCACGCATTTTAAATTTTATATAATTTACTTCTTACTAAATGTTTTAGCTTATTCTATAGAATAATTATATAAACCATTTTAAAATGTTCCTATTCATTTTTTAAATTTGCAGCTTTCTTTAAGATTCTTTTTGCCTTAACTTAACTTTACGCTCTCTCCCTCTCTCCTGCTGTTCTTGCAACTTCAACAGCTGCAAGCAATTGCTTTTCCCAAATAATTATTTGCCTCACTGACAACTGCTAAACCCTGAAAAAAAAACAGTATCCTAAGTAACTGTGGAGCGACTTGCATAAAGTGTCAGGCGTAATTATGTACAAGTGCCACGCCCTTTAAATGACACCACCCCACATATCAAAACATGAGTTGACAAACCCGAATTGCTATTTTAGAAACAATAGACAACAACAACAATAACCCAAAATGCAAACAAAACGAGACGAAATTTTTGTGTGTGTGTCAAAAAATTGTCAGCACGATGTGCGCTGCGGCAAATGGCAATCTAGACCATGCCCACAGCCCCCCTCACACACACACACACACACACACACAAACACACACATGTGTGACTTGGGCAAACTGTCATAGCAAATGTGAGTTACATTTGCCTGCGAAAAATTTGACAGTTGATATTTTGAAAAATGCAGCAAAGCCCCAAAAAAAAACAAAAAAAAAGAAAATACTCTAACGGCAAATGGCTTTTGAGCATTGACATCAAAATATACACACACATGTGTATGTATGTGTGTGTGTGTGTGTTTGCAAAACATTTTCGATTTATTTCTAATTAGAGACAACTTTTGTTCGACTTTTGTGTTTGTTGTTGTTGCTGCTGTTTCGACCGTTTTGTTTAATGAGTTAGCAACATTTGCTAGCAGCTGAATTTATTTGACAGTTGTCAGTTTGACAATATTTTTGTTTTATACTGCAGGCTAGAGCAAATAAAATAGAGGAATGATGGTTATTTAATTAGTAGAAATAATTGATTAGCTTAAAGTTTGAGAATCGCAAAGAAGGCAGCTTAGCAATAAAGCAAAGGACATCTAATAAAAAAAATATATTAAAAAATATTGTATAAAATATATGCAAATTAAATATATTTATTATAAATTATTGCAAGACTGCCATCTAACATGTATTTTAATAAAATTATATAAGCAAAATTTTTTTAGCACAATGTGTGAGAAGGGCAAAGATGTTAGCTTAGCAATCTAAACAAGGCTGTAAAAATTAAATTAAATAATTAAATAAATACCTACTTTAGATTATTGAAAGACTGTTATCTATATTTGAATAAAATGCTATCTATATTTTAAGAATTGATAATCACAAAGGCTGCTTATCAATCAAAAGCAAAATGCAAATATTAAATGGTAATAAAATATTTTAAAAAATTTTTTAACAAAAGCTTTTATGCAAATTATTGTTTACAAACTATTGTAAGACTCTTATCCATTTTTCAATAAATGGCTCTCTATGCGTAGCTTAATGTTTGAGAATCGCAAAGAAGGCAGCTAAACAATTAAAACAAAGTATACATTTAATTAATGCAACAACTGCGTAAATTCAATATAGATACAAATTTATTCAAAAATATATAATTTAAAATATCTATTTGAAGTTATTGCAAAATTGTTATCTGTATTTGAATAAAATTAAATCTCTAGTCGAGATTTATTAGTTTAAGGATTGATACAATTATTTAAAATTAGCTTTTATACAAATTATATATTACACATTGTTGCCAGACTCTTAACCAATTTTTAATAAATTTCAATCTATGCTTAGCTTAATGTTTGAGAATCGAAAGAAGACTGCTCATCATTCAAAGCAATTAAATTGAAAAAAAAATAAAAGAAATATTTAGCAAGAGCTAATAAGTTTCTTTTATACAATTTTACATTTTTTATTTACTTACATTTATATTATAATAAAATACGTAGCTTAAAGTTTGAGAATCGCAAAGAATTAAATTAAATTCAAAATTTAGAAGGCTGTTCGTCAATCAAAAACAACAATCATTGAGATATAAAAATGATTTTAAAAATAACTAATTAGTTTTTTCTCTATACAAATTGTCTATTATAAATTAATGACTCGCATTCATATTTGAATATGAAATATTTCTACGCTAATATTAGTCATTCCCATTGGATATAGAGATACAGATACGCGTTGATCTTCGTTGCTGCTTTCCGCGCATTTAGCGTTGACAAAAGCGCCGAAAATCCCATTAAACATGCTGTAGCCATTAAGCGAAATCATTTAGCCAAATTAATTAAGTTGTTGTTCTTAGCGACAACAATTATGGGGCGAGTGAAAAGAACGCTTCCATCATCATAAAATATTTGCCAATGATGCGTGAAAATTAATAAAAATTATATACATATATCGAAGGAAAATAAAGCTGAGGCGGATTTCTTTTTGTTGCACGCCATTAAATCATAATAAAAAATGATAATTGCGATATTCACCCGTAGTATCGTAAATAATTTTGCAGCGAGTGCCATTGGGTAGACAAGTGTAAGTCGTGATTCAAATTGACGTGTCAACAATTAACATAACTCTGCAGCACCCACTTCCCCAGGCCAGCCCAAAAGCAGCAGCAGCAGCAGCAGCAGCAGCCGCCTGCTTAAATTTTGGCTGCCCACGCATTTGAATTTCCGCATTTTGTGAAGGCGACAAGCGAGTTGCACTTAGAGCAGCAGCAGCTGATCTGCGTTTTTCGGGGTATAACGCTCTCATCAATATCTCTTTCCACGCAATCGTAAATTGGACAAATGTGCCGCAGTCAGTGGCATCCACGACCCTCTTGACACTTTTCGGATTTGTGCGTCGCGTGTGGGTGGCTTGACTGTACTACAGATCGCGCTGCTTTGCTTTGCTTTGGTTGCTCAAGAGCGCAAAAATCTTTAACATATTTAACACAAATAAATAAGCTAATAAATCATTATGTTAAATTGGCACAGTATTTATTTAACGCCTCGCTCACACTTTTTTTTTTGCCTTTTTCTTTTGGAAAATGAAAATAGAATGGAAACATGTGTATGTGGGAAATGCTTGGCATGTTCGCTGTCATTCTGGCAACTAGTTTACATGCTCTCTGGGCTGGGATAGACAGATGTCTGCCATTGGCAACGAGACTGCCGAAACTAAAGCAACATATCGACTAATCTATGAGATTAATAGGTGAACTTAGCGTGCTGAGCATTTTGAAATGGTTTTCAAAGGAAAACAAATGGCATTCCATGCTTTATTTATTTATTTACATATTTAAGCATAAGCTTTTTGCAACTATTTATTTGGTTGTAACATATTTATTATTAATTTACTGTTTAATCTAAGAAATTAAAGAATTAAAGTTATTTAACTCACTTCTTTATTTTTGTATTTTTTTGTATATTCAAACATAAACTATAAGAAAGGTTTATTTACTTATGTATCTTTTTTTTTATTATATTACCATTTTTAAACTATTTATTTAGTTATAAAATATTTATATTTTATTTATGAACTTATCTATTAAATCAAAGTGTAAAGCATTTTAAAATGATTTTCGTTATATTTTAATAAACTCACTTTTTTTTTTATTTATTATCATATTAAAACGTAAACTTAATGAAAATTTATTTATTTTATATTTTTGTATTAAATTATATATTTTTTTTGTTTTGCTAAAACATAATCTTAGGCATACACTTTTTTATTATTTTCTATATTTACATATTAACTAATCTATATTGCAAGCTTTATTTATTTATTATTTACATATTCAATTAATTTTTATTTCATTATTCAACTATTGTCTATTTGCTTTAAAATTTATTTTCTATATATCATTCTTATTGATTTATTTATGAGCATATATTTAATTTAATTGCGTTGTAATATATCTGAACTTACTCTACCAAAATCAGTCATAAAACTCAATCTCTGCTTGAGTATTTATGATATGCAGACACCAAGAGCTCAACTGAAAAAAAACTTGGGAGTTGAAATATTTTATGGCAATGGCAAATGCCAAATTTTATGTTATACTTCAATAAAAACTGCTGGGCGGCCCTGCCATACTACGCTTAGACATTTACATATATGTATGCATGTGTGTTTGTGTGTGTGTGTGTGTGTGTGGTGCGCGGTTGTATGTCCGCATTCCTGCATCGAACATTAATTTACAAAATATTAACAACATGCAACAACGCTGGCAACAAGAGCGCCAACTTTTTATTAATTGCAGCCAAGCGACAAATTTTTTGCGTTGCACAAATATGCAAAGCACAGCAAAATAAAGTTGCCCCGGCGAAGTGGCAACATCATCAGCAACTGCAACACATGCAAATTGCTCAACAGAACGTTGGCTGCTGCTGCTGCTGCTTCGGCTGCTGCTGCTGTTGCATTCAATGACAAGTGTATGTCATCTCTCCAGCTAGGAGATGTGGAGATCGTCGTCGGCGCGCAGACATTGACGCTGCTCACAGTTGACAGTGTGGCAGCCAATTAATAACAAGTGTTATACAAATGGAAATTATGAAAAAACACACACACAGACACACTGACGAATAGCTTGTCCCCCCCTTGTAGCACTAACAGTGGTACAAAGTCTGCCCAAATGAAAGACAAATGTATGCAAGCTGCGCACAGTGGTCAATTATGGCAAATAATATATAAGATAATATACAAATTCATAAATAATTGCACCATAGTTAATTTGAAAGACTCAATATTAAGTCAATTTTTCAAATAGTTTTACTATTTAAAGCTAAAAAATTTCTTTTTATAATTTTCTTTTTTTATTTGATCATATAAAATCTAGATTTAATTCTAGACTAAACTTACTACTGCTTAGTTACTAATAAACATAATTGCAACTAATCGTGCACAATTAGCTAAGGCACTTCGACTTGCAATTATTATAAATTAAATAATTTGTTGAGTTGAATGATTATTTAAAAGTATATTTAGCTTAAAATTTAATTATTCTGATAAGCTTTCCAATATTATAAATATAATACAAAAATTTTTGTATTTTTACTACGCACATTATTAATTATGGACCAGTGTGCTGCGCTGCGATTACAAGTGCCAAGCAGACAAGTTCAATGCTTTCAAGCAAGCGCAGGCACAGTGGTTAGCAGTCTTATAAACACGGCAATTAAAAATATAAACACAATGCGAACACTCAATCCAAATTACTCACTGAGCAGGTAACGTAAATAACAGTTATAAGTTAAAAAATGTAGTCCAAATAAGTCTTTAGGCTTAGTTATAAAAAATTGAGCATTTATTTAATAGGTAATGTAATTATAAGATTTTAATTCTTAAATCATAGCTTTTGTTTTTAATTTTTACTACAAAAGACAACAATACTTCTTAATTTCTTATCAAAATTTTGTATTGTTACGCTCTGAGTATTTAATTTCATATTAATTCTAGCAGCTCGCACCACTGTCAACACATTTACAGACTAACTGTATTTTGTTGTTCTTTGCTCTGCGCTCACTGCATTTGCTTGCGCTGAAATTAGTTTAGCATGAGCAATTGAGTATAAGAGAGAGAGTGCATGTCTTTATTAGTAGCGAGCAAAGAAAGTGAGAGAGGAAGCGCAAGTGAGTGTGCAAGCGAGAGCGCGCTAGCTGGCGCATGTATTTAAAGATTTTCAATGCTTGATTGCTGCATAATTTAATGCCGATGAAGCACGCTGATGGGCCATGAAAGGCACAGTTCATATATGTATATGTAAGTATGGAACACATTTAATGCATATATACAAAATTCGACAAAATATTAAAATAGCTGTAAATCACAATCAAGCCGACGCAACACCCACTATTTTGGCGTTTTTTCGGGGCTTGCCGGCGACAGTTTCATCATTTGTCTGTCCTAACAACAAATACATAGCAACAACATTTTAGTTTTTAATATTTATGATGCTGTCATATGTTTGTTTTATAGCGCATACAACAATTTGAGATTGACCGAAAAACATTTGATTATGAGACACAATATAAAATTAGCACAAGCAAAAAGCAACAACAAACACAAGAGGCATATGCTAAACAACAATTAGCTAGCTCACATGATGTTTATCAATAAATATATATATGTATATATAGACTCACCAACTGATCTATCGCTGACGGCAAGGGCGTCTAAAATTGTGGAGAACTCTCGCTTGGACTTGACGCGCGCCATAAATAATCAAATACCAAAAATAAATGCGCTGACATCGAAAATGTTTGTTGTTGTTACATTTTAAAACGAGCCATAAATTGTGCTGAAATTATAATAAAACAGTAGAGAATTCATCAAAATAAGCACAAAGTATTAGTCATGCATAAACTATGCTAGAAATAGATTAATTAAATATATACAGCAAGCGTATTTGGTAAGCATTCGATTAAAAAAAGTTTGATTTAATTTATATAATAAAATTTGTAAATAAAGTAAGCAATCAAGCTATAATTGTGCTAAATATAATTTATAATTTAATAAAAATATATTTATAGTAATAATTCATTCAAAGTTTAAGTTTTGGATGTATAAAAATATGGAATAAACTTAAACTATTTTTTAATATTTTATTTAATATATTAAGCATTATTTTAATTTATATAATATTTATTTTTAGCTTTTATTTTAAATAAAGGAATCCTTCAAGCTATAATTGTACTAAAAATAATTTATAATTTAATAATATTATATTTATAATAATAGTACACTAAAAGTTAAAGTGTAAATAGATTTTAAATACGCAACAAACTTTAATATATTTTTTTAATATATTTTAAACATAATTTAATTCGCTTACATTAGCAGCAATTTAATATTATTCTACTTGATATGCATATCGCTCAACAACCAGAAGAATTATCTTATTGCAACGCCTCTCTATGCGCTTCTCATGCAACTGTTGACCTACAACAGCAAACAATATTTATTTAACATTTTATTGAGTGCAAAAACGATGCCAAAGATTTGATGCAAAATATCTATGCATAGGCAATGAAGGCGAACGTTTTGCAATAATTTACTTTATTGCCGGTAGATCTTTGTTGAGAGTGTGGGGGCAACGAGAACATGCAAAAGATTTGAAATTCAAGCAGCAGCAGCAGCAGCAGCAGCGGCAGCAACGAAGCGTTGACCAATGGCTGCCATAGCCATAAACAAAACGTTGCATATACGAGAAAGAAAAATAAGCAATGTTACGCCAACAGCAGCAGCAGCAGCAGCAGCAGGCAGCGTGCAACAAAAAGTGGCAGACGCAACAAGGCAGCAAACATACTCAACATGAGCAGCTGATATTTCACATAAACGACATAAACACAGCAACGTTGGCGTCGACTGCGAAGGTGTAGCTGCTGCTGCTGCTCTGCTGCAACTGCCGGCAATTGCAACTGCAACTCAGCGGCAGCTACCAGCAACTCGCAACTGGCAACTGCCAACGGATGGCGGATGGACAACAAAGCAAAAACGGCAAAAAGTGCATGACGAAGGCCTGACGACGCCATCGCCACCACCACCACCACCAGCACCGATAGCACCACATTGCAGAGCCAAAGCCAGAGCCACAGCTCGAGGAGCAAATATATCAAATGCGATCGATCGCCAATGTCGGGAGCTGTTGTTGTGTTTTCAGTTTTTCTTTTTTCTCAGATTAACGAACAATTTTGTTTAAAAAACGAATTGTAAATGCGCTGCCAATAAAAAAATACACTTAACTAAATATTTTTAGACTTATTTGCTTATACGTCAATTGAAAATAAATGCAACACAAATTACTATCAAATAAAAAAAATCAATAACAAGTATAAGTATATACGTAAAAATAAATTATTTCTGAGGAAGTTTAAAGTATATATAACAAAATTGTTGAAGTATAAAAGTAATAAAACATTTTTGAAAAATAAAATACTCTACTTTTGAAAGAATAAAGTTCAAATGTAACAAATTAAAAAATACTTTTTAATCAAAGTATAAAAATTATTATATTTGAGTAATTTAATATAGTAAATATTTGAGGTTTTGTTTATATTATATTATACAGTATAAAAAAAATTATTTAAAATATTTTACACATATGAACTCAAATAAAATTATATTAAAAGATATTTTATACATATGAACTCAAATAAAATTATATTAAAAAGATAAAAAATATATACAATAATATATTTGAGTAATTTAATTATATAATAAATTAATATTAAATTGTGCAATATTTTTTTAACACAAAAGAGTATAAAAAAAATATTTAAAATATTTTATACATAAGAACTCAAATAAAATTATATTAAGAAGATTTGTAATAAAATATATTATTTTAAATACAGATTATTTGAAGTCTTAAAAAATATATAAAATATTATTCATGCTGCAAAAATAAAAATATATTAAACATATAAATTAATAGAAGATTAGTTCTTTAGTCCATAAGAGTTTGAGGTACAAGTCTATTTATTTTCTCGACTTACTTCCGCTTGTCTAGCTTTGAAGCATTCAGATTCTGCTTGCAACGTTGCAAATGGCAACGGGTAGTGAAGACACCTCTTGTGGCAAAGACAATTGTCCAATGTATATCCAATTTGATCTGTGCCGAATGCTTTTGTTTCAATGTGGCAGCCGCTGTTGCAAAAACTGGCAACTTTGCAACCAAGATCACAGATCAAGCGCAATTGCAACTGGGGCTGGCTGACTGGCTGGATTGCTGGCTCTGGCCCGAACGGTTGGGGCTACCTTATATGTATGCGGCCACGATCCGATACGATTGGCATTGGCAGCGGGCCCTCAAAACTTTGAACTGTTGCGCAGACGACTGCGGACTTGTGCCGCCTTTCAGTTTGTTGTGGTCATCAAGCGACGGACGGACGGACGGGCATTGGAACAACATGTATAAGCATTTGTGTTGCCTTGCAACGCGTTGCATGTGGCAACGACTGCATGGCGACACTTTTCTCTGGCATTGTAAACAGATTTGCAACTGCAGATATTGAAACAGATCCTCGGCTGCTGCTGTCAACGACATTAGCATATGTCCCAATAGCCAGCCAACCACGCATGATATTTTTTCACAAAAGAAAATTCAGAAAAGCAAACCCAGCAGCCCAGAAAATCTTTTCAAGCTGCTCGAAACTTTTTACAAAGCCAAACAGCCTCAAAAACAAAAACATTAACAATAATGTCTATAAAAGAAGCAGCAGTCGCCGCCGAAGCCGCCGCCGAAGCCGCCGCCGCCGCTGCCAAAGTCAGAACCAAATTCACACCCATTATCTTCACCAACGGGCCCCAACAGTCCGGTGAGCAGTCGCCCACAGCTGGGCGACAAGAATTGAAAAAATGGTTGGGCCGACTCATGCGCATTACGCTGAAGAACAAACTGACGCTCATTGGCGTCTTCAGCTGCACGGATCGGGACAAGAACCTGATACTGGCCAACTGTGATACTTTTCATCCGGATCGCGAGCTGCCCATTGACAATGGCAATATCGTTGTGCCTGGTGATCAGATTCTAAGCGTAGCCATCGATATGCCCGAGACTGTGGTGGAGCAAGAGCCAATGGAGCTGGATGAGGAGCAAGTAGTGCCCATGGAAGTGGATTAGGGCGCGCAAATTTAGTCAAAATTTGTTGGGCATTGCTTTGATTTTCTATAAAAATTTGTATAAAAACTTTAAAATTCAAAAAAAGCAATGAAACAATTTTAAATATGTACAACAATTAAAAGTACTTTAAGATGCTTGCAATTCTTTTAGAATTATCTCCACATATTGCTAGTAATTGGCTTTAGGTTTGTAGCATTTTAATTATTTGTAAATTTTCAAAACATGTTTGACAGTTTGTTAATTATTATACACAATACAATTTTAATTACTATTTTTACATAATCTATTAATTTGCACTTTTTATTTTTGTTTAAGATGTAATTTGATTTGTTTTTAATTTTTATATTTCAAATTACTTTGAAATTAATGTTGCTAATCAAAATAAATAAATGTGCGTGCAATAATTAATTCTTTTTTTATATATTTTTAACTATACACATTAAATTTTTTTTTTTTAAATATATTTAACTGTTTAAAAATTATGCTCATAATTATTTTTAATAATTTTCGTGCTAGTCCAAACAAAAATATTACCAAGCACAACAAATTTATTGCATACAAATTTGTATATAATTTTAGCATTATTAAAATATATAAATAAATGAATGTAAAATATTTTGCTGGCTTTGAGCCTAGAGCTGAGGCAATCAAGTCTGCTTTGTTGACTTGAGTTGAGTTGAGTTCAGTTCTGACTTTGGCTCTGCCACAATGTGTTGCAATATTTCATATGGCATTGGAAGTCAGAAGAAGTCTCATAAGACAGATTTATCTGTGGCTCAGCATAGCGATAACAATTTTTCGAAAAGCGCAGAGCATTGTGAAAGAGCATTGATGCCCCAATACGGACCCGTTCGTTGTCCATCCATAATATTGAACGATGCGGCTTCAAGTTGTATTGTGATTGTTGCTGCTGCTGTTCCGAGGGCTGCTGGCAATAGGTGGCTTTATTTATGTTTATAGCTTATGAGACACGACAACACTGCATTGCATTAGGGCAACGAAGCTCCTCCAAGCTGCTGGCTGCTGCTCCAGTTGGGCTACGTTGCCTTGGGTCATTGCAAATAATGGCGCACAATGTGATTTTGCGTTGACATCTTGGAATTTGGTAAGCGCGCGCGTTCATGTCTCATCAGCTTGTTAGCAGTTGAAAATGCCCAGACCCAGCGAGAGTGAGACAGCGAGTTGGTAACTGAGTTAGTAGCTACTCTTGGACTGCTGCTGCTGCTGCTGCTTGCAACGTTCTTCGTTGCGAGTCGCCACGCGTGCGCATTTAACGAAATTTATTGTAGCCACTGCTCTGGAATTTGGGCTTGTGTTTTCTGTCTGTCTATCACTTGGCTCTCCTGCTCCTTCTCCAGCTCTGCTGTGTGGGGCTCTCCATTGTTGTTTTTGATGCGATCGATTTTTAAATAAAACGCAAACGCGTTGCCAGCCAACCAAACTTAACAACTTTGCCTTTGCTTTTTATATTTATTTTTCCTCTTTTTTTTTTTTTGCAGCCTGTCAGCAAGAGCCTTGGTATTGGCTTTGGCTTTGCTGCTGCTCTTTTTTTTTAAATATTTTATCAGTTTTGCAGTTTGGTGGAAGCGCTGATAATGATCGCGCCACTTTTTAAGCGCTGGACTCAGTTCGCTTCTCCTCTTTGCGTAATGAGTTTGTTTCACAGCCATCGACGTTGCTGAAGTTTTGGCAGCAGCCATGTGACAATGTGATTAGTTGTGTGCAGTTTTATTTTCAATTTTATTGTTGCCTGGCATTGAAGCTTAAATTAGGCAGCGCTTTGCATATTAATAAATTGCACTTGTAGGCACAAGTTAGCTGGCTTAACTTTTTAAGCAGTCAAGTAATAATCAACTGACGTCTACAGCTTTAAAAAATATACTCATCAGCTGTCTGTATGATCATTCATTTTTGCATAGTCTTTTATTTACATATAATAAGTCTTGACTTGTAATTTAAACATAATAATGCAAACATTCAGTAATTTATCCACACTAACTTGAATCAACTCTTAAAAACTAACATTAAGCTTGTTCCGATTGTTTTTTAAGCTTTTCCCAATCCCAGCAACAAATGTTGCATCTGAGTAATACCAAAGACAAAAGAAATGTTTTCTGATAACAACTCTTAGTATTAAATAAGCCTTGATAATAATTCAAATTTAAAAAATGATTATTAGTATATACTAATATATTGTAAAAATATTGAAAATATATTATACAAATAAATACTTTTAATAAATTCGACACTCCATAGTCAACTTTAAATAAATATTATTAATCTTCAAGCTTAGCAAAACATTTTTCTTATGATTTTTAAAATAAATAAAAAAAAATACCATCACGCTAATTTAAAAATTGTTTGATTGAAGATACTAGCAAGCAGTCAGTAAATAAATAAGAATCATTAATAGTCTAAGATATTGGCAATTATGATAGCAAAAAATATTAAAAACTGATAAGATATTTATTTAATTTAAATAAAAATGCAATGCATTTGACATTATTTAATTAAAAAAAATTACTAAAACGGCTTATAGTTAATTAAAAAAATATACGTAAGCTTTTGCTTTTAACATTTTTTTTTTCAAGATTTAACAATTCTTCTTTAAATTCAAATATATGAAAATTTCGAAATTCCGTTAAACTTTGTGCATTGGCTACCGAAATTGGCAAAAAAACACAAAATTCAAACTACTGTGCTTATAAACTACAGATCGCTAAACAGCAAATATCGAATTTCCTATAATACAGTTGGGCAGCAAACTTTGTATTTAGCTTCTGTTGACTGCTCAACTGTTTTGTTGAATTTATTTTTAGGTTTTGCGCGTTGTTTTGTTTTTGGCATATCAAATGCTTTGGAGAGCAAAACTAAATGACGCACAAAATGCAGTGAACCAAATTAAGTTGAACATGTGTTCAGTGGGGGAAGAGGAGCTGGGAAGAGGGGGCGGGGAGAATGCCGACAAATTTAAAACGCCGGCAAAAGCAAAAATAGTAGTAGAAAGAGTGAAAGGCAGAATCAAGAGAATCAGAATGAGAATCAGAAGTGCTTAATTCCAAGGAGTTGGTGTCTTGTCTTCCAGACGAACTGACATTCAAATTAAATTGGATTAGCAGGGTTCCCTTGTCAATCTCACCAAAAAAAAAAAAAAAGAAGACAGAGCAGCAGAAAGAAAGAGAGAGAGAGAGAGAGAGTTGGAGGAGCAGCAGTTGGAATCTTGCAAATCTCTGGCGAACTTGACAGTGACATATTTTGTGACAGCTGATGGAATATGGTCTGGCCTGGTGTTTGCTTGGAGTTGGAGTTGGGTTGACGGAGTGACGTACCCTGGGGGTCGACGAAACAGCAGAAAAAAAAATAAAATAAAAATATCTGCGAATTATTCTCTGATCCATCATCATGGGGCCGCAAACAGTCAGTGTCAACTTTATTATAATGTGGAAGCTGCGATGGCGGCACCATTTGATCCGATCGCTCTGAGCTGCGTGCTAATCCTTTTCGCAATGACTTGACAGCTGGAGGCTGAGTAGGCATCCTTCTTAAATTTCGCGGTGCCATCAATCAGACTCCCAAACGATCGTCGCGCTAATTAGTCACTCAGCCATGCAGAGTCTGACTGACTGACTGACTGACTGGCAAACTGACTGACTGACTGACTGCTTGCAATATCAAATTCGCGTACTTAGTGCTCGCTTGCAATGATCAATCAATGCTGATTAATGCAAATTGCAAGGTCAGTGCTCAATCCAAAGAACTGAAACTGGAACTGGAACTGGAACTGGTATTTGCCACACACACACATCAATCATTCATTAGCAGCTCAAGCTGTCAGCTTGTCTCTGCTCCAATGCTGATCGCTGATCACTGCACTGTCCATTGCCTTATGCTTCATGATTTATAAATTGCCAGAGCTCTTGGCTCTCATCCATGTCTCAGATATCAACATCAACTTGAGTGCACCCCATGGCAATTGCAATTGCGCTTCTAAGATAAGCTTAGCTAATTAATTTGATAATTGCATGCCCATTGGCAGCTCTGACAGACAGGCCACAGATCAAAGATTAAACATACATATGAACATATGTGGACTGTATTATTAAATATCTTCTTTAATCTTTTTGCTATGACGCAAGGTTTATTTAACAACAGCTCAATGTCAGCTACTCTTACATTTTGATTGAATTTAAGCCGTCAATTCATTTACGCCAACAATTTGTTTTAAGCTTAAGCTCGTTCGCAGCATCTGTGAAAATCTCTCTAAATTGATTTGATTGAATTATAAACGCTGAAAGCTAAAGCCAAAATATATATTTTCCTATCAAGTATATGTAAGATTTGCTAAACAATATATTTGCAAGAACTACAATTATTAATATTGTATTCTGGAAATACAACTTGCAAAGTTTACTTTTTATTTGAATTGAATTTTAATATTTCGATTCCATAATTATATTTGACCACCACCTTCCGCACCAGGCCCACGTATCGTTTGAATATCATTTGAATTACCAAAGGCTACACAACTAGTCGCTTCAGCTCGATCTTTTTGTTTAGTCAGCTCATCTTTGAGTAGTTTCCATGTAGCCGAATTGCTCTTTAATTTCAGCAATGCGGTTATCCTTTTCACTTATTAGCTCATCGCTTTTCTTCAGAGCTTCTTGCTGTACTTTAAGTTTAGTTTGTAGCTCAGTTATTTTAGTTTGAAGTTGCTCACTTTTCATTAAAGACTCCTTTTGGGCCTCAACGTTGGTAATTTGCTCCCGTTGCTTGGTGTGATTGGTGAGCAGTTCCTTGTATTCAAGTTCTTTGACAATGAGCTGCTGTTCATGAATTGTCGCTTGAAGCTTCAAGGTTTCCTTTTCTGTCTTTAACTTGTCTTCACTGAAATTGCTTAAAGCTTCCTTATTTGCGTTAGCTTTACTTTCAAGACTCTTTATTGTGGTTTCCCTTTGCTGCAGCTTTGTCTGTAGCTTTTCGTATTGATCGTTCTTTTCAGCGGATATACGAAGATATTGGAATAAATGCTTCACGACTTTATAGCAAAACGTTCCGCACTCCTCGTTTGATTCCCTGCACTCTGTGCATGACTGCAAAAATAGCATTGATTTGCTTTTAATATTAAAACACTTGACCTACCATAACATCAGTTGCCGAATTGGGTCGCATATAAAGCAGCAACAATATAACTGATAACATGCACTTTAATAAATTCATGTTGAATTAAAATTAATCAAACGAACTATTCAAGAGCTAAATAGTAAAAGAAACTAAATTGGAATATTGAAGATCAGCAAGCTTAGATAGTTGATGTGGTGAAAGTACACGTCAGATGATCTTTCACTATCATTAATATTTTTAGTATTATCAGCATTATATGTATGCTAAGGCGATTTAATAGAAAATGATCTCTACCTTGAACCTTGATCAGCAAGCTCATTTAAATAAAGAATTGAGCAAAATTAAATTTCACAAAAAGCAGCACACACTTAACTAAATTCATATTGAATATTTGAAACAAACTTAAACTTTCATTTAAATTTTGAAAACCACCAACGGTATCAACTTTATGAGGGCCAAGAACATGTCAGAATTTCAGCAAATTAAAATTAAAAATGAAATTAGAATCGTCTTATTAACATTATGTGTGCTTTGGTTTTTGGCATACACTAATGGTCAACTGAATAGATTCAATCTATACCGATGTACATAATTTTCAATATCCTAAGTCAACAAATAGCAATAATTTCAATAGAGCTTGTGATATTACTAGATTGCAGTTTATTGAGAAATTAATAAATTTTATTTAATTTAAAGTTTTTAATTTCTTAATTAATTTTTTAATAGTCCATATAGGTATAGCTATCAAAACTGAAATTAGAAAACAAAATATTTGTTATCTTAAGCCATTAAATACAATATTAAATTCATACTCAATTCAGCACGTGTCGTACCAAAATCTTAAACCGAAAGATTCAGCGCAATGCTCAACATATTTATCATTATCACGATCTGGAGTTGAGAATTTCATATTCTCTTCAAATGTACAAATGCGGTATCCTTTATTATAAAGCAACTTTGAAGCATCAACAACTTTTACAATTAATAATTACAACTAAATCCGCATAAAAATTTTTAGTTTTATTTTAAAGTGCTGCAGCTTCAAATCACGCAAAGTATAAATGTTGCATTTTCTTTGTTTATTTTTTACTATGAATTTAAAATAAAATTGAGCCTAGTCAACGCTTTTTTATTCTTTTCTATTATATATTTAAATAATTTTTTTGCACATGACCTACCATAATATCAGTTGCCGAATTGGGCTGCATATATGTTTAGCTGATAACACAGAATACGAAATGTTCATGTTGAATTTCTAGAGCGCAGCTTATAATAAATTCAGTCCTGAAGCTTATCAATTGATCTTTGACACGCATTCATATTTTTATCTAAATCAAAACATAATCGTATTATCAGCATAATACGGATGCTATGACGATTCAAATGAATGAATAATATATATGAAACAATGCTCAAGCAATCTATGAATATTATAAACACTCTTCACATTTAGCAGCGTCAATTGTTTTAATTTATTCATTCGGAAAGCTATAGCCAAAATATACTTATTCATATCAAGTATATGTAAACAATGACGAACAACAATAAATCTGAACCAAGAACTGTCCTAAAATAAAAACCAGCAGACAATTGATATTATTTTTTAATCTGAAGCTACAACTTGCAAAAGTTTATTTATTTCATTTGCATTATTATATTTGACATTTATTTAGAAACATTTTTATTTATTTGTTCGTGCGTCTTATCATCATCTGCACGAATTTCAGTGGTTTATTATGCCATTCCCCCCATTTGATTGATTTATAATGGTATTCATCAGTTTTAGTGTCCACATAAACTCCATTAAGGTTGCTATAGAAATAAATATAATTTAGCAGTTTATATAATTATTTAAAATCATTTATACTTACCACCAAGTACATCTATTAAACCACCAACCACTCTCAAACATAGCAGCACAATTTTCATAAACTCTATCATTATCCTGGTCTGGGGTTGAGAATTTCATATTCTTAGCGTCACCTCCCTGTCCATCTCCGCTATCGAGTGCGTTTCCAGCATTTCCAGTATATTTACCCACACTTAATAGTTTGTAAGATTGCGCTTCATTCCCGACTGAGAAATTAATATAGTGGGCATATCGTTTTTCGTTCTTGAAATCCTCCAGCTGTATGTAGAGCTCGTGTGGCCGAAGCTTCGTCATCATGTGCAGCCTCTCCAGGCCGAGCCAAAAGTTACCACGCAGGTCCCCAAATCCATTTCCGTACTCCTCCCAGGTTCGATTAAAGCTCACAGAGTCATCCACTCTGCGTTGAATGACAGCCCATCCCGGGCCAGCGAACTTTGAATCACAGGGCACTTGGAAGGCTTCCGCACCTGGTACACGTAACGTTTGAATATCAACACCAAAAGGTTCACACCTAGTCTGATTAGTTGGATTGATCCACATTTGTTTTTTGCAATCGATATTATTCGTAAATTTAATTGTTGTGATAGTTGTCTTCAGTTTATGAATTTTAGTTAGAACCCTTTCAAGCTCCCCTTCTGTAGAGCCAGATAGAGAAGCGCATTCTCTCAAAGCTCCAGGATTTGCTTGCAGATTGTTTATTGTGCTTTCCATCAGTTCAATCTTAGCTTGATGTTCAACTAATTCTTTCTGGATGTCTTCCCTTTGATTTTTATAATCCTATGAATAGCACAAACATAAGTTTAAAATAAATAAATAGTTCACTTTCTTACCACTTCAGTTGCCGAATTAAATTCCACATAAAGCAGCAAAAACACAAAAGATAAGAAACACTTTAATATATTCATGTTGAATTATAAAAACGAACTGAATTTAAATATTGAAGATCCCCAAGCTTATATAGTTGATGTGGTGAAAGTATACGTCAGATGATCTTTCGCTATCATTAATATTTTTAGTATTATCAGCATTATGCCATGCTATGACGATTTGAGTAAATTCATGTGTTAAAGTAATTTGTGGCATCAACATGCGCACACCTAATCTGTAGAATATATCAAACAGTGTTCAAGCTATCTATAAGTAATACATATATATTCATCATATTAGGCTGCGTTCCTAGTAATCTCTCAATTGCTTTGATTTATGCATTGCTCCTGAAAAAAATTGAAAGCTAAAGCCAAAGTTTACTTTTTCCTATCAAGTATACGTAATCTGTGTCAAACAGAAACAATAATTAATTTTTCCAAATAAAAAAGAGCAGACAATTGTAATTCTTTTTTAATCTGAGGCTACAACTTGCAAAAGTTTATATATTATTATTTGTAGAGAATTCACTTGAATAATGATATTTGACATTTATTTAGAAACATTTTTAATTTAATTGTTGTTAGGTCTAATCATCATCTGCACGAATTTCAGTGGTTTATAATGCCATTTATCCCATGTGATTGACTCAAAATTATTTGTTCCAGTGTACGGCTTGAATGTACGGCTATATACTGCATTCAGGTTACTATAAAAATAAATATAACTTAACAATTTGTATAATTTCTTTAAGTCATTTATAATTACCCCCAAGAACATGCATTAAACCACCAACCACTCAAGTAAGCTGCAGCACAATTATTATTTGGAATATTATCATTGTCCCGCTCTGGGGTTGAGAATGGCATATTCTCAGCACTACCAGTCTTTCCATGGAGTGCGTCTCCAGCATTTCCAGTGTATTCACCCAAATTTAATAATTGATAAAATTGCGCCTCATTTCCAATTTTGAAATTGCTATAGCGTGCATATTGTTTTTCATTCTGGAAATCCTCTAACTCTATGTAGAGCTCGTGTGACTGAAACGTTGTCATCAGATGCAGTTTCTCTAGCCCCAGCCAGAGTTCACCTAGCAAGCTCCCAAAGCCATTTTTATAATCATACCAATTTCGATTGAAGTTCACAGAGCCATCCATCCTTCGTTGAATTACAGTCCACCCATTGCCAGCGAATCTTGAATCACAGGGCACCTGGAAGGCTTCCGCACCTGGCAGACGTATCGTTTGAATATCACTAGAGTTACCAAAGGGTAAACAACTAGTCGCTGCAGCTGGATCGGTATTGGACTTATCTTTGGCCAGCTTTGCTTCTAGTGTTGTTATAGTTGTCTCCTGTTCTTGTATCTTTGCTTGCAGCTTTTCTAGTTCCCCGGTTGTGTTGCCAGCTCCAGGATTAGTTTCTTGATTTTTTATTCTGCTTTCCAGCTGTTCAATCTTAGCTTCGTATTTAACTAAGTCTTTAAGCATCTCTTCACTTTGCTTTTTACAATACTATAATTAGCAAAAACATAGTTTTAAAACAAATGAAATTATTATTTTACTGCACTTGTTTATTACATCAGTTTTTTTTTTTAAGATCAGTTGCCGAATTAAATTCCACATAAAGCAGCAAAAACACAAAAGATAAGAAACACTTTAATATGCTCATAGTGAATTTATAAAACGAACTATTCAAGAGCCTTATTTAAAATAAACTAATTTGAATATTCAAGATCATCAAGCTTATATAGTTGATGTGGTGCGTCAGAATTTACGCAAATCATCTTTAACACCCATTAGCTTATATTTCTAGTTAAATTAAATCATAGGCGTATTGTATTATCAGCATAATATTTGCAACCATTTAATATAAATGATCTCGGAAATAATAAGTAAAATTCTCTGAATTTTTATGTAGATAATGCTTACGCTCTATTGTGTGAATGATTATCAATTATCAAAACCGAAGCCCCTAATATATGTTTATGTTTATTAATTTCCTTAAAAATAAAAAAAACTATTTTTTGTGGAAATTTGTTTTATTTATTTCCTTGCTTTAAAGTCAATACCTAATCAATAATAGAAATAGAAAAATCTTAGATATGATGCAAACTTTACTAAGGAAATGCTCAATTTCAAAGATGAAGGCTGTAAGACAAATTAAATTGAGGTCAATAGACCTCAATTAAATAAGATATTCATTTTTGCAAAGTATATATTCTGCTTAATTCAATTATCATTCGGTCCTACAGTGGGTCTAATCATCATCTGCACAAATCTCAGTGGTCGTGCAGACCTCGTCCACCATATTCCTGTATCAAACGTTATTCTTCCATTCAGATTGCTAAAGATAAAGCATATATAGCATTTCGTACACTCATTTTAAGTAACTTAGGCTTACCAACGCTCGCATGCACTAAACCACCAACCACCATAAAATTTACGGATTGAGAATTTTATATTCGTTCCAGTCTCGATTGCATTTTCCAAATTTCCCGTATATTCACCCAAGCTTAAAAATTCATATGATTGTGTCTCATTTCCGATTAAGAAATTACTATAGCGCGCAAAGAATGTTTGGTTGCGATAATTCTCCATATGTATGTAAAGCTCGTGTGGCTGAAACTTTGTCATCAGATGCACCTTCTCCAAACCGAGCCAGTGTTCTCCTCGCAAGTCGCCAAATCCATTCTTGTACTCATCCCATTTTCGATCAAAGTTCAGAGTGCCATCGGTTCTTCGTTGAATTACAGTCCAACCCTCATTGGACCCAAATGTTGAATTACAGCAGACAGGAAAGGCATCCCTGCCTGGTATACGTATCCTCTGAATATCATTGCCATAAGCTTCACAGCTTGTCGTTTCATAAATATTTATCTGCTTTTGCACATTCAATTCGCTAATGAGCTGATCCTTTTCAGCTATCAGTGTGCCGATAGTTTCCTCTTGTTGCTTAATCATAGTTCGAAATTTATCAAATACTAACGAGTTATTTGTGAGTAGTTCCATGTGCTCAACTTCGTGTATCTTGATGGAGAGTTCCTGTCCATGAGCCACATCTTGAAGCTTCTCAGTTTTCTTCAAGGATGCCTCAACCTTTGTTTGCAGATTCTCCATTGTGAGTTCGAGTTCATTAATCTTCACTGTGTATTCTCCCAAATTCTTCAGTAGCGTATCAGTTACATTATTGCAATCCTTTGAATAGCAATGACATAAGTTTTAAAACCAATGAACTCAATTATTTTATTCCTCGCTCTTACCACATCAGTTGCCGAATTCAATTTCACATAAAGCAGCAATAACACAATTGATAACACACAGTTTGAGGAATTCATGCTATAAAAATAAAACGAACCTTTCAAGAGCAAGCTACAGAATAGAATGAAACTAAATTTAGAAGACCACCAAACTTTCCAACTTGATGTGGACCAGGTATTTGTCAGATATTGAGCAATTGATCTTTGACATTCTAGATATTTTTAAATCAATTTAGCCCATCATCGTTTGATTTCGTTATATTAATGATAAAACGATTTGCATATATGCATGTTAATCAAAATGTTACAGAAACTAATTTAATTAAATGAATTTCATTTGTATTATAAATTTGGCATAGGCACGTGCCTCAATTACTATAAAAGTAACAATAAATCATTTGAAATAATGATGCAGAAATATATTCCTTTTAGTTATAATCTATATTGTATTTAGATTTCAGTCATTGTAATAGAATTTTAGTTCGAATGCTTTCCTAGAAGCTTTATAAGATATTCATTTATTTTCCATTTCCAAATAATTTGCATTTAGTTTATTTTCTAATTTCTTTGACATTTATTACAAGCTTTTATATTCTTTTCAGATTACTTTTTAATGGGTCTTATCATCATCTGCACGGACCTTCAGTAATTTTCTGGACACAACCGCCATACCAATGATTAGTAAGGAAACGTTGTACAATTCCATTCAGATTACTAAAAATTAAACAATTTATTTAGCATTTTAATCATCATGTGTGCGAAATTTATTTATGCTTACTTACCACCCTATGCAATGATCATTCTTATACCACCAACCACTTTCGTATACATCAGCACAATTATACCAAACTGATGTTTGGTTATTATTATCACGATCATTATGGTTAAGATTATTTTATATCACGATCTTTGGTTGAGAATTTTATAAAATGTCGTAGTCCGTGAAAATATCGCGTTCGTAATAGATTGTGAAATCAGCATCTTCCCGTATATTGCACCCAGAACTTAATATTGTTATAAGATTCTGACTCATTTCCAATTGAGAAATTGCTCCAGCTTTCAATTGAAAATTTCGCCCTCGTGATTCTCCAATTCTATGTAGAGCTCGTGTGGCTGAAACTTTGTCATCAGATGCAGCTTCTCCAGCCCTAGCCAGTATTCGCCTCTTAAATCGCCAAAGCCATTCTTGTACTCATCCCATTTACGATCAAAGCTCACAGATCCATTGAATCGCCGTTGTATAACAGTCCAACCTTTGATGGGCTCAAACGTTGTATGACAGGGAGCCTGAAAGGCATCAGCGCCAGGTACTCGTATCCTTTGAATATCATTCCCATAAGCTATACAGCTTGGCGGTTCAGTACGATTCATTTGCTTTTGCACATTTAAGTCGGCAATGAGCTTATCCTTTTCAGCTTTCAGTGTCGCTAAAGAGAGTTCTTGTTGCTTTACCGTGGTTTCAAATTGATCCATTATTAAAGAGTGATTTCTGAGTAGTTCTGTGTACTCAACTTGCTGTTGCTTGATGGAAAGTTCGTGTCCATGAGTTTTATTTAGAAGCTGCTCACTTTCTTTCAAGAATGTCTCAAGCTTAGTTTGTAGACTGTTCATTGTGAACTCTAGTTCATCAATTTTTGCTTTGTATTCTCCCAAATTCTTCAACAGCGGATCAGTTACATTATTGCAATGCTTGGAATAACAATAACATAAGTTTTAAGACAAATGAAATGAATTAATTTAGCTCCTACCAAAGCACAATCCGTTGCAGAATTCAGTTTCACACAAAGCAGCAAAAACACACAGATTGGAATACTCATGCTGAATTGATATAACGAACTTTTCAAGAGCAAGCCACAGCACAGACTGAAATTGATTTTGGAAGACCATCAAGCATATAAGCTTGATGTGTAGCAATTGAAGAATTTGCGCAATTGATCTTTGACATGCATAGATATTTAGTTTATAAAAATCGCTTTAGCTAAAGAAATTGGCTCGAATCTTTTGCTTACACTTTCAATGTCAACCTTTTGTTGGCCTTGCTAGTTTGTCTTTAATTATGAGGCCCCGCTGTGTGTCGAGCGTGGCAGAGCTACCTGCAAAAACTTTCACCAGGTTTGCGCTCAGCGTGAGCTGCTGCTGCTGTAATCCGCACTAATCCGTCGGAGACGGGGCCGACGTAATGTTGGCAAATGCAATTTGAACGGCAACTGCATCACTGTCAAAACACTTTTCCGACTCTTTGGCTAAGAGGGTCGTGCAATGTGTTGGCAAAACAGTTGCACATTTGCATTTGCCTGGGCCTGACAATAAACTGCACGCTCTGATTTTAAAGAACAATTGCCTTGACTAAATGACGGTTTGTCGAATCTCGCCCATTACACTTTCGCTTTTGCCTGAGATCTTTCATTCGGACAATAGACGAGACATCCATGTCGCTCCTAAATCACTCAAAGCATTGCAGCCGTGACTGAAACAATGACTTCTGTCCAAGCAGGCAAAGAATTTCGGCCCTAGACTGTAAGTGAAAGTGAAGATTATATAATACACACTTATCCACAAATAGCTCAAATAAATAACATACAAGAATGCATTACTTATAGACCTGAACAGAATTATTAGTAATTTTTAGTTTATATTGAAAAAAAAAACTTTAATTAAATTGAAATTATTTTCTCATATTATTTAACTGAGTGAGTTATTAAATACAATATTATAATAAATATATATTTTAATCTTCATATTGCTAAGTTAGTAAATTTGCTTTACTACTTTCAATAATTTAAAGAATACAAACACTTGATTTAAATAATTTATCTGTTAGCAAGTGTGCATTAAAATATGAATTTTAGTATTTGAACAACACTATACATTTTTTTTATATTTTTTTAAATACTTTTATGTGATATAATTATATTTAAAACTTATTTAATTAACCAACACTTTAGTTAAAACAAATCGAATTAATTTAAAAATTGATTTGCTTTTAGATTCAGTTACTTTACAATAATTTTAGATTATTTGCAATCGTTATTAATTTTTAATTAAAAGTGCACCTGAGGCGTTTATAAATAATTTAATTGATTAGCTGCATATATTAAATTAATTTTATTTAAATTGTATCAATGCCATATTTGTTTCATCAACTGACTTTAGCAGTTATTATGCTAAAAGTGAGAAGCTGTATTAAAATTTTATATAAAATATATTTGGATATTATTTTAAATTTATATCAATACCAATAATTAGTTAAAATTTATGACCAAATATATTTCCAAGTGTACATTACAATTGTAAAATATATGCATGCTTATTAGTATATTTTTTAATTAATTAAATTCACCGTTTTTACAATCAGTTTAAGCAAAAAATTTAATTTTATTTGTGCATGTCACACACCTGTTTTAGTAACTGTTGTTGTTGTTGTTGTTGTTGTTCTTGCTGATGCCTACGCTTACTTTTGTTTGTTTATTCTTTGTCGCTGCGTTGAGTTTTGTTTTTGGTTTTTGTTTTTGTTTTTGGCTTTGGTTTTATAATATTTTGACAAACAAATGCCGGCGGTTAATTTTAATTGGATTCTGACAACAGCAAACGAGAATCCTTTAATAAATTTAAACATCAAACATAGCGTGCAATTTTTTGTCGTATTATGCTGACAACACACAGCACAGGACGAGGACGAAACAGGACGGGGCCGCGGCACAGGATTTAATTTAAAAACACGCCAAGTCCAAACAGCAGCAGCCAAGCCAAACCAAGATCAAAAGGCATCAAAAATTGTTATGCAAAGCGTGCGCGCAGGTTCAACTTTGCCAAGCTGTGGGCTGTGGGGCCAAAAAACTGGCGGCGGAAACGGAAATCGACGCGCAAAAGGTTGCAGGTGTCATATGGCAAGGTCGTAGGGGGGGCGTGGCTGCAATTGATTAAGCGTGGGCGCGCACAAACAACAACAACAACAACAAAAAATATATGAAAGTGAGCAAGGCTGGCAAAATCAAATCAAAGTGTTGAAGCGGTTAAGCACTTGACTTAACGTTAGAGGGAGTGGGGGTGGTGCGGTAGCTAATGGGTTAAGGGTTGCGCACGGGGTTAATTTGTAGCCGCCGTCTCAAGGCATATGCGCGACGTCGACGTCGCCTTCCAATGAATTAGTCCCCAAAGGCTTAAGCAGAAATCATTAAAAAGGCAACAGCGGCAAAGAGAAAAATGTTGCACGCAGTTCGCTGTCTGGGTCTTAAATTAAGCGAAGGCTGCGCCCAAAGAAAGCGCTAACAAAAAACAATTGAGCCAAATGCCTAGCGGCAGGTGCCGCTTGCACACTGAGCGTGAGCGAGAGCGAGTGGGTGGTTGGTTGGGTTGGCAATTGGGCTGACAGGCCTTGCCATAATTTTAAAACGCGCCGAAAAACGCGCGCCCGCAGCAAAAGTCGCAGCAACAAAAACCGAAATGAGCGAGACTCACATCGAAGGCATTGGCAGAACGTCAGTCAGTTAGCCACCCACCCAACCAACACATCCACCCACCCCACCCCACCCCACCAGTTGCAACTGTTTACCATGGGGGTTGCTTGCAAGAACTATTAAAGTGTTTTATGGTGCTCGAGACAAGCCGAAGCTACAACCCCACACCACCCACCACCTGCTAGACTAGCGCAGAAATAATGGCAACACGGCTAACACACACACACACACACACATAGGTGTGTGTGCACTCATACTGCACTCTACATTTGGTTTTTTCCCAAAGATTTAGAGTTTTGCGCTTTGCTTCGTTTTTCTTTACCTTTTCTTTTTCTTTTTTTTATTTTGTTTTGTGGCACTTTGGCTACAACGTGAGTTTATCTTTGAGCAACGTGTTTCTATAAGTTATATAGACAGCAGACTGATGACTGCGCCCTGGCATAAATAATGCAGATTGTAATCATTGCTTTGGCTTTAAAAATTCCAAGCATAAATTTATTAACAATATGCTTCAAAAAGCATAAAAAAATTTTATAAAATAAAAAAAAAATAATTTACGCATTATAAAAAGTTTTACAACACTATTTTATATAAAAACTTATAATAAGTATGCAAAATATATAAATTTTTCGCTTGAACAACTATAAAAATGATACAAAATTTTTTAAGTTTTTTATTTAAAGAATAAATGTTTAAATTATGCTGTTTAATTATGCAAACTGAGTGAACTTTAGTTAAACAATAACTTTAGTGTTCCATAAAAAATATAAAAATAAATGAAGTTTTTAGCATACTTTTTAATTAAATAAATAAAGGCTATGGACACACGAATATCAAAATTTTTTAAAATATTAACGAAAATTGTACTTACGTTTGTTTAATAAAATTCTGCAAAAAATATTTAATTCAAGCTGAAATGCAACAATATTTTAAATTAAAAACACTCAACAATTTTTTTTGTATACAAATTTTATTTAAATTAATAAACCGTGTACACAAATTAAACTACAAATTATTCATATCATTATTACTTTCAGTATTATCATCAATATTACCAATATTGTCATTATTATCATTATCAACAATATTATCATTATTATTAATATTATCATTATCAACAATATTTTCATTACTAACAATATTATCATTATTATCAATATTATCATTATCAACAATAATTTCATTACTAACATTATTATCATTATTATTATCATTAT
The DNA here is from genome assembly GCF_011750605.1 of Drosophila busckii. NCBI lineage: Eukaryota > Metazoa > Arthropoda > Insecta > Diptera > Drosophilidae > Drosophila > Drosophila busckii. The sequence continues at coordinate 2,815,221 of NC_046604.1, forward strand.
CCATATCATCAATATCATTATCATTATCATCATTATCCATATCATCATCATCACATGAGTCAACATATATATCATCATTTAAATCATATATATCTTCATTATTATCAGCAAGCAAATCATCATCATTATTAGCATCATCATCATCAGTAATGAGATCATAAACTATATTATTATTATTATCATAATATATCATATCGTCATTACTATCATAATGCATATCGTTATTATCATCATATGGATACATATCAATATCATCATTATTATCAAGCAGTATATCTTCATTATTATCAGAATGCATATCCTCATTATTATCAGAATTATCATCATAAAGTATAGCTTCATTATTATCAGAATCCATATCTTCATCATCATCATCCATCATCATCCAAAGCATATCATCGGTACTATCATAGAACATATTTTCGACATTATAAGATTGCTCATCCTCAGCATTACTATCAGATTGCTCAGCCTCAGCATTATCATCATCATCATCATTATAAGCATTACTATCAGTATCCATATCATCGCTATTATCATAATTCAACATATTAAAAGTATTATGATCAATAACTACGTTGAATAGATCAGTGTCGGCATTTGAGGATACAAATGAGAAAATATGCAAGCGCTTCAATTCATTAAAGTTGCTCTCATTGATTTCTTCAAATATTCTCAGCTCCTCCTCAACGATTTCGAGATTATCCTCAGTTGCGCTGCAGTCCTTTGACTTCTCATCAAGCCGTTTGACCAGCTCCTGATTCTCAAGCTCCAGGCGTGCACACTCGCGTTCCATTTCCTCCAGTTGGCTACGCAACTCCAGCAGCTCCGCCTCGTACTCATTGCAAATGTCCTCGGTGCTCATCATATCCATCACTACTTTGCTTAGATTTTTATTTATTATTTATCACAATCAAACTTTTTCGCTGCAATCGCTGCACAAAATTAAAGCAAATTGCTGATTTTTGACAGCCTACTTGATTTACTTTGATTAAAAGGTGTTCATTAAAGTGTTAAGAATAGTGTTAATAATTTTTATCGATATTCTAAGTTTACGCCCAGCCCAATTCAATTAATTAATGATTATGCATTGTTTTCTCTGCTTAGTAAGATTAAATAAAATCTGCAAAATTGAATTTATGCTTATGATATGCAAATTTTTGAATTAAATTGTGACTGCAATAAAATGTACAACATTTTGCAGCAACTTTTGCCACCTTTCTTATTGTTAAGTGTGAAGCTCCAAGAAGAGCTGCGAAAGAAATTCATTTGGCTGAAGCCTTTGGCTGCGAGCTCATTTATTGCGCCTTTCCGAAACATTTAACAGAACCTGAGCGATTTGCTAAATTGCAATGCCAACAAATAAAGAATACGCCAAGCTGAGCAAAGCATAACAACAAAACAGAGCGAAAGTGGGTGGGTGGGGGGTGTCGCGTTGCTCATTTAACCCCAACCCATGAAAGAGACAGAGAGAGAGAGAGAGAGAGAGAGAGACAGACAGAATGCAAAAAGACCCAAGCCAAGCGAACCGCATTGAAAAGTACCTTCAGCTCAATAATTTAACGGATTTGGCCCAAAGGCGCGCTCAACTGGGTGGTGTGGGTGGCATTTGGCACAATGAGAAAATTTTTGGGAAAACATTAACATTAGCCTAAAATATTGTCCCATAATTTGCCGCGAGGCGAGCGACAACGCTCAACAGGGAAGCAGTTCTCTTATATATATATATGTGTGTGTGTGTGTATTTATATAAATGAAGCCACTTGCCACAGCTCAAGGGGGTGGCTCGCTGGCGACAATTTTAAAATGCCAAAAGCGGGTGGTCGGGCGGGCGTTCGTCGGCGTTTATCACGCTGAACGACAGACAAACATTTTCAGTGGCAAGCAACCCTCAACTTGGCTGCCACTCTGGCCCATCACTCAAGTCGCAAAATTAGGCAATTAAAAATATGCCAAAGGCGCTCGCTACTGAATGCCGAGTGTGTCTTCCTTGCCAGCCAGCCAGCCCAACATTAGAGCCAGCTTAGATGCGATGTCGCTGCAAGAGGCACATGAATCATCAGCTCAGTCGTGTGGCAGGGGAAATTGCCAGCATTTGCGGTAGACACATTAACTCAGCTCTAGCTCCAGCTCCAGCTCCTAGCTCCTAGCTCTAGAGTGTGGCTGCTGGCTTCTGGCTCGAGATCTAAGCTGCGACTGCTGCAGGGCTGTCTGATTGAAAGCGGCCAGCTGCAGCTTCAATAAATCTCAGCCAACTGCTATACTCAACTAACTTTAGTATATGTATAGTATACTATTTTATTTTGCATCTTAAGTTCAAAGAATTTTGTAAATACTGCAGCTGCAGCAATGAACAGAAACTTCCAACAATAATTATGCCAATTTTTTCTTTTCTCATTACTACTTCACTTGGGAATGAGCTGTCTGTTTCGCCTATATAATAATACCTAGATCTAATACTAAAATTTAACTAATTTTATTGGAATTGGAAATAAATTTCCACAACTTTCAGCAGTTGAGGCTTTTGCCATTGAATAGAATTGTATAAAAATAAATAGAAAATTGGCTAACAAATTTTAAAACTAAACAAATTAGTTGAATATTTTTAAACTATAAGTCAGCTTACATATCACTGCACCAAATAATTCTTTTCTAATCTTTCTGTAATATCTAATTTAAATATTCTTATTTAAAGCTAATACTTTTATATTGTTATTAAGACATTACGAGTATGGCAAAGCTAATATTATTATATCCAAAATTGACAGAAAGAATTTAATTTAGAAATTTATACTGTATATATTTTAAATATTATTAAATTATATACATATTATATAATGTAGAGAATTTTTTATGACTGTTATGCTTACATATTTTGTATATAGATAGCTCATCATATATAGAACAGATTTAACTAAAACTATTTGTAAGCAATTGTAAATTACTTAACAAAATTATTGTAGCAATATTTTTGTTATTTATTTTTATTTAAATATTTAGCACGCTAGTTGATTTGATATTTGAATTTTTATGCAGCGAACATTATACTGTCTATATAAATTTGAATATATATAATTATTTAATTTGCTTTTTAAGTTTAGTTTTTAGCAACGTTCTATTCATTAATTCTTGCCCACACTCAAACAAATTGCTGCATAATTTGGAATAACTAACGAAAGTACTACAACTTGTTTAATATTGTGAGTGTGTGTGTGTGTGTTGGCAAACTATAATAATTTTAACTTAATGCTGACACATGGGCAATTGTCAAGGAAGGAATCCCAAAACATCATTTGAGACCGTCAAGCAAATGGTGCCCATAGAATCAAATGGCAATTGCTTAGCGTCAATGTATGAGTGTGTGTGCCTGTGTGTGTGTAAACCACAGTTAGGCACGCCCACAACGCCCGCTTGCAATCCTTTTGGCAGCGCTAAGACGTTTGCCGATTCTAAATTTTCGGTCGGTGCTTCGTTTTGTCAATAAATCGTGAACTGCCAGTAATGATGCCAGGCGCTCGCTCAACTGCTTGGCAAGCTCTAGTATATGTATGTCCCAGCTAGCGCCCCCAACAGCTCATTCCCAGCAACCCTTAAGAGCGGGCGATAGCAGCCGTTAATGTCAGACGAGCGAAAATATATGGCTCAACACGCTTCAAGCTAAAGAAAGAGCAAGGGGCTGGGGGGTGGGGCTAGGGGTAGCCAGCAGGAAGTGTCTTCAACTTGAGGGTTTCATAAAACTTCAGTAGGAACAACGTTCATGACGCTGGCGTTGATGATGATGATGATGATGATAATGCCCAAAGGTTCGTCAAGTTTGCGGAGCAGGCAGCAGGAAGAGCTAGGGGGGGGGCTGTGCTTGGCTTGGATTTGTTTTATGCGTCATTCAGCCCAAAATATTTCCTGTCCAACTCGTTGCCGTTTGCCACGCCCCCTTTAGCTGGCTAGGCCAAGCGTCATTATGCGCCTCTTTGACTAGAACTCGGACTTGGACTTGGACTCATCATTTATAAGCAACTGCTAGCTTGGCTACCAGGCCGTTGTCAGTTGTGGAAGGATTTACGTCCGTCTGTCTGTATGTCTGTCTCTGTGTGTGTGTGTGTGTGTGTGTGTGTGTGAGTGAATTATAGCCATAGCTGATTTCTTTTCTTTTGCTTCGCCGCGTTCCTTTTTTGCTTTTGTCTGTGGTGTTCTTCAGTGGCAAATTTATTGACAGTTATAATTCCTTATGCGTATAATTAGAAATTCGGCAATCATTCGGATCGTCCCAATGCACGCACATATATCAAGTTAATGGCCCCATTGGCTACTAGATTCAATCTTCAGCACATTGATTCGTTTCAACGCTTTATTGATTTTTTTTCGTCGCTTCAGCTAATTAGCCTAAAAGCTTTTATATTTTAAATTTACGCAAATCAGTTTGAGTATAACTCACTATATTTATTTATAAATAACAACTTGATTTGCTGTCTCGCTCTTGTTCTTTTTTGTTAAGTTGTTGCCAGTGCCAAGCATAATTCATATTGAAGTTTTTGCAATTTAACTGGCATTTGCCATAAAATAAATTCTTTTAGCTACAATAAATAAATTACTTACACACACACACACACACTCACATACAAAAAAGACAATTACCAAATTTGCATTCGCGCGAAAATGGCAAACAAACAAATAAATTCAAACGGCTAAAATGACACATAAACAAAAAACACAACAACAACAAACACAAGCAACAACAACAACAACAAGAACAAACAACAACATAAAGCACAAGCATAAAAGTAAGCCAAATACAATTTTTTTGATTTAACAAATGTCAAAAAATATGAAATGAAGATGAGGCTTTATATACAACCTTTCAATGAAAGTGCACTGAGAGAAATTCTGCGCAGCTTTATGCTTAAAACTAAATTCAACTAAAGCTAAAGTCAATTATTTACAATTAAATAATATTTAGATTTAGAAAAATCATATTTTAAATGCATTAAAAAAATAAATATAAAATGTGACATAAAAATATGACTTTTAAATTCAATACAATAATTAATTATTGCAATAAATAACGTAAGTTTCAAAAAGAGTAATTTCCACTAAATTAATATTTTGAAAATAATTTATTTATTTTAGGATATAAGAATAAAAGTCTAAGAAAATTTAAATAAAAAGTTTTCTTACTTTGCTTAAATTTAACTCTGCTCAGTTATGTTTTTGATATTTACCAAACCAAAATATTAAATTAAAAATAATAATACTTTATACAATAAATAAGTAAGAAAAAATCTAATTTTTAATAAATGAATTTCTAAACAGCTCTTAAAATAAATGTAAAAAATATTTATAATAAAAATTAAATAAACTTTAAATTCTTATTATAATTTTTGCTTATATTCAATAAATAAAGTGTAAGAAAAATTTAAAGTTTTAATAAATAAATTAATAGCAGCCTTTAAAATGAATTTGTAAAATTTAAAATAAATTTTTAATTATTATTATAACTTTTTACTTATATTCAATAAATAAAGTGTGAGAAAAATGCAATTTTTTTTTTAATAAATAAATAACTAAACAGCTTTTAAAATAAATTTCAAATAAATTTTAAAATATAATATAATTATCACCTTGTATTTTTACTTTGGACAAACATTTCTTATAAATTTATTTATTTATATTTTCAATTACTAGCTGCTGCAACAGCTATTGCATACATTTTCGCTGAGTGTATTAAATAACTCATATTGTTGTAAAAGCCAGTTAGCAGTGTGGGTGAAGTTGGGGGTGTGGGGGCAGCAAGATGAACAGCGCCTAGTGGGCTTTGCAATGTACGAGTATTCTACATACAGAATATACATAAATAATATTTATTAATGTATTTTTATGTGCGCTAAGAGTACACAATGTAATAATTTATACAGTTGCCGTCGACATTTTGCCTGCTGCTGCTGCTTCTTCTTCTTCTCGCTGTTACAGTTACTCGTACATTATGACGCTTACAATTTACTGTCCATGTTTTGTTGTTTACTCTGCCGATGCTGCTGCTGCTGCTGATGATGATGATGACGATGCTGATGATGCTGATGGGCTGGTGGGTGGCTGCTGGGCTGTTGGTCAGGCAAGTGACAAACTTGCTGGAATTTTTCGTTGACAAGGGTGGCTCTCAAGCGGCGCCACAGCCCACCCACCCTACCTCTCATTCTCTCCCTCTCATTCGCTCAGCCACTGACAGGGCGCATTTCAAACAGAAAATGCCAACAAATGCGGCGGCGTGCAAATAAAAATGATTAATGATGATGCGCGCTGGCAGCAGCAACATCAACAGTAACAGTAACAACAGCAGCAGCAACAGCAGCAGCAACAACAACAACAACATAACCAGCAATGGCCGCCACGCAGGCGTCAACGTTGACCTCTTGCTGCCATTGTCGGCATCAAATGTTTTTTATATGCTCAAAAAAAATATATATATTCAACTTGTAAAATTTCACTTGATTTTATAGCAAGCATAGTATAAATTAATTTACTGTACAATTATTGCACAGCTAAAAATTATTTGTAAGTAAATACAAATATTTTATATTTATTTGCTTTGTATTTTAACTTTAAATGCTGTATGAATAAAATGTTAACTTAAATAATACACAGATATTTAATTAAAAATTTTAAAAGTAAAATTGATAATTAACTGTCATTCTTTATGCTTATAAAAATATTCAGTAATTAAGTTTTATATTTAATTTTTATAATAAATATTGGCATTTTATTTGCAACATTATTTTGAATTTAAAAAAAAATTAAATGATGCTTGAATAGAAATTTAACTTAAATGATACGCAGCCCCTTTCAAAAGAAATTTAATTTAATTTTTAAAATTAAAACAGATAAATACTTCTCATATTCCTTATGCTTACAACAATATTCAGCAATTAAGTTTTATATTTAATTTTTATAATAAAAAATGTCATTTTGTATGCAAAATTATTTTGAATTTGAAAATAAAAATTTTCATCTATAATTGTTTTATGCAGGTCATAGCATAAGAGTTAAAATAGATTTATTATTATAAGAAATAAAAAATAATTCTTATTTAATTTTAATAGCTCAAATTACAAATCCAATTGCAATTGCAAATAAACAAAAGTTCGAGCTCGAATTAAGCGCTAATAAAATTTAGCAATTCCTATTTAAACACTTAATAAAATATGCAAATATATAAATAATAATATTTAGACTAAAAGTACATTGAAATTATTTATATATTTTTTTTAAATGCTGGTTTTATAACTCAAAACCAGGCGCAAGTCGCAACGAGCTGCGATAATTAATAAGCAACATTAATGTCTGCATTAGTTGCTCAAAAGTAATAATTTAATAATCAATTTCTTAAGCGCAACCCACACACAGACATAAACGATAACGTTAGCGACCAGTTTGTTGGGTGTTGGGGCAAGTTAACGGCAAAAAAACAAAAACAACTGTGCAGAGTTTGTTTAATTTTAGCTACAACTGGCAAAAGAGCAAGAGAAAGAGCGAGAGAGAGAGAGAGAGAGAGAGAGAGAGAGAGAGTGTAAGCGAGTTAGGTAGCTAGACAAAGGTTAATAACTGCCAGAAGATGATGCATAGCATGACAACGTAGCCGGCGTAGCAGTTGACAGTTGACTGGCAGGGCGTTGGGGGCGTGGCAGCAGCAGCAGCTGAGGCTCAAGTGAATTTTTTTTGCTTGGCCTGAGCTGAGCAGCAAACGCAGCTGGCAGCCATTTTAAATGCCCACTGGCGGGCCAAAGCTGGAATTTGGCCAAGTTTTTGTAGCACCCCCACCACTTCCCCTCTCTCTTTCTCGACAGCACTGTGCGCGCGATAATCGCAAGTTCTGCACCTTCTGCCTGTCAGGCAATTGCTGTTGAGGCACAGGCTCAGACTCAGGTGTGTGTTGAGCTTCCCTCCAAAGTCAGTCGAGGCCAGGCCAGTCAGCCAGCCAGCCAACCAGTGAGTAGCGTTGTATATAAAGCAACTCTTTGCCAGCGGGGTGCATTTTCATTAAGAATGAAAAATGATGAGCAATCAATCATTGCCAATGGGGGCTGGTGTTTGTTTCCTTTAGCTGCAGCTATCCCGCTCTCTCGCTCTCGCTCTAACAGCAGCTTGTAGATTGATTGCATTTACCTGCCTTCTGGTATTCACTCTTGTCTCTCTCTCTATCTCTCTTTAACTATCTCTTGCTCACTCTGCCTGGCTGTTTGACCATTGAATGCTTCACATTTGGTATAATTTACATCTTCATTTTCAGCATTTTTTACTACTTACACCAATATTATTTGGCTTGCGGTCGAGTCCGGCGCATTTTGCTTTTCCTGCTTTTGCCATTTGAATATATTTCACACTTGATTTGTGTGCCCAGCCCTCTCTCTCTTTCTATCTCTCTCTCTCTTTGTAGTTTATGTGCTTGAACTTCCAGCTACAGCTCCAGCTGCTGCTAAGTGCTTTGGCCGCCTCTGGCGCGAATCCCAGTTAAGTAGACTGATGATCTCAAATTAACACTGCATTTGATATACATACATAATAAGTATGTAACTCTATATAGAAGCTGTGCGCAATATTATTAACGAGCTGGCTTAACGATCTGTTAAGCGAGCCTAATTCAGTTGCACATATTTTGGATATAATTAATATATAAAGGGCTTTGACTTACTTTTTATTTTTGTATGCACGAACAATCGATGCTAAAAGAAAAGAGAGTAATTAAAATTAATAGCGCTAAATATTAAAATTGAAATTATATATTATTTATATAGCAAAACGCATTACAATTTATTTAATTGGGGAAAACCCTATAGCTAAAGCAGCTTTGATTTAGTATTTGTTATTAATAGTTAAATAATAAAAATATTTACACAAGAAATAAACAAACAAATACTAATAATAGTAAATTTGCTTGAATCTTAAAACAAAATAAAGAAAACAAAAATGCTATATTTTCTATTCTAGCTATTAAATTTAAATTTTGTAGCAGAAGATGAAGGCGTAGTGCAATCACAAAATTAAAATATGCAAAATTTTTATTTATTTTATTTAAGTGCCAAATCTCAGCTCTGTAGCTTTTACATTTTTGCCAAAAATTCCGGTAAGAGCCTTAGAAAAATACAAAAATTACAAAACAAATTTTTTTCTTCATTTAGTTGCACTAATTTTTATTTATTTACAAGATTTATTATTATACAAACTAATATAATAACTAAAAGTGGTAATTTGCACTAAAAAATTATTGTTTGTATATTTAATGCATAACTAGCTTAGATGAACAGGGTCTTGAACTGTCAGTTGTGCCTCACAGCGCAAACTTCTTATTTATCATTATTTTTAAAATATTTACAAATATTATTCTTACAGCTGTTCTTAGAACTTAATTCATAAGTTAAATAATGTTTTCAATTTAAATTCCAATTTATTTTTAATATTTATAATTTGTAAATATTAGTCTGAATCATTCGTATAACCAGCTTAAATATATCTCTCTTTAAGCCATAACATAAATAAAGTTTTCCATCAAAAAATCTCAATGTTATGCAAATCAAGTCAATGGCATTTCCTAAAGAATTTTCAATTTGATTTGAAAGCGTTTAACGTTGAGATGTTTTTTTCTTGAAAGCATCACAAAAATAAACAACAACAACAACAACAACTAAAAGCAAAGACCGAGAAACCTTCTCAGACGTCGACATTTTTGAAGTCGTTGATTTGGTTTTTTATTTTTTGTCTCTGCGTTAATTTATAGTCATTGATTGGGGCGTTATTCTTATTGATCCAGGCCATAAATAAACAGAACCCCTGACATGCCACATACATTACCGACATTTTAGCGTTTGATTTGTTATTTATCATACAAACGAGCGAGCGAGATCGAAATATCAGCTCAAGAGTCAAAGCCAAGTCAGAACGAGCCGGCAATTACCGCCGGACGATGACGGCGAATCTGTTCGCATCTCAACGTATCGCTTACCTGTAAAACTAGTTTCCATTTTATATATATATATATACTTTTTATTGTGTTTATTATATTTTCGCCGCTGTATGCGTGTGCGTGTGTGTGTGTTTTATCTTTAATGATGAAATATACATTTTGAGTTTAATATATCAAGTCGAATGTTAATTTGCAAAGCTGGCGCGTTGAGTTTTTTGAGTTCCCAAATACGTTGCTGAGCTTAATTTTGATTTATTTGGATTTGGAAATTAAAACAAAATTGAGTAACGTTTGAGTTTTGCATTTTTAATTTTCAACATTTTTTGGTAGCGCTAGTTCGTTTAGTATGCTAAAAACAAATCAAACATTTTGTATTTTTTTATGTGAACTTGTTTTAAGATTGATTAATGAAAATTATGCGCCGAAAGCAAACTAATGAGTTTAATACGACAAGATGCATTAATTAAAAAAAAAAGCGTTGACATCAAGGCATCACCAGCTGGCTCGGCTCGACCTCTATAATTAAAGCGTTGAACCCCAAAGAGAGAGAGACAAAAAAAGGGCCAACAACGAAGCTTCATCAACAGCAGGCAAAGTTGAAAATGGAGCCCCCAAATGAGCGTTGATGAGTTCCATTTAAATAAAATCTTGATCGCCGAGACAGAGCTAAGAGTCTAGATATATATATACGATAATTTATGAAACATAAATAAGCAAAGCAACAAATACAAATCATTTATTGCGTTGACAGTTGCTGCTGCGTTCCAATAGCCTCGAGACTTTCAACTTCTGCTGCTGACCCCATCATCATCATCATCATTATCATCAAGTTGATCATCATCACGATCAATCGATGGCGGCAAATGTTGTTTTTTTTCTTCAAATTGATGGCGTCGCTTGCTCTTATGTCCAGCTGCTCTTCAGCCCTGTCTGGTCAATGGTCAGTGCGCTTTCTCGTTTTGTTTTTCATCTTCCATCTTCAATTTATGTAAATTTACACGCTCCACAAGGAAGCGCGATCGACAGCGCGATCTCGGCCACAACGAATTATGAATTTATTGTTGACTCGTCTACAAGATATGCGCTCTCTTTCGCTCTCTCAGTCTCTCGCTCTATTTTATTGCTTAGCGCGCAGTAAAAAGTCGACATGACGAAATGTTGAGCTTAGCTACATCAAATGAGCTTGGACTGTGATTTGATTTGTGTGATTTCTTAAACTGGAAAGCTTAAAATATTTAATCAACAGCTGGATTAGCGCATAACTTATGCTTAAGACAGTTAGTAAATACGCACAGCTTTGGGCATTCAATTTAATAAGTTTTCATTTTGTTAGCAAGAATTTTCAGAGACTTTAAAGCACATAGAATATTTCTAGAAAATTTTTTTGTTGAGCTCTAATAAAAATTTGATTGATTAAATGCAGTCAAATCTCTTAAAAATAGTTTGTTGTCTCTGCTTTAGAAATAAGAATGGAGCTCATCAAAGAATCCTTGAATTGCTTGTATTCAATTCGAAAGAATTCGGAAGAAAAGTGACGATTTATAAATTTAATAAGCTTTCATTCTGTTAGCAAGAATTTTCAGAGTGTGTAGAGCACATAGAAAATTTCTAGATGAATTTTTGTTTGATGTAGTTCCATTTACTTTAATTTTCGCCAAAGCTTGATAAAAATATTTTTCTGTTTTAGAGATGAGAATGGAGCTTTTCAACAAATCCTTGAACTGATTGCAATAAAATCAAAAGAGCGTCCGTTTGAAAAGGGACGATTTGCCATATTCTTTTGATAAAGTTAACACAAAAATTAGTATAATATAATATATTATATTAGTATAATATATATATATTATAATATATTAAAACAATAAATTATATTTACTGACTGACTGAATTTCAAGTCAACCATCAATATCAGCTTTGAACTAATTTCGTCTTTCCGACACTGATTTTCTCTTTGTTGCTAATCGTTGTTCTATCTTCTTAATAAATCGTTTCAACTCTTTGCTGAGAGCAATAAAATTTATCGATGTGCTGTGACTTTGACGATTTGACTTGAGAGATTTCAGACTAAACTTTCTAGATTTCTAGATTTTTAATTGAACTGAATTAAAATTTAAAACGTACCAAGTATGGAACGCAGCTTAAATATTTTTAACGCACCTAAAGCGGATGCTAAAATGAAGACCCATGCCCCATGCTTAAATACGTGTTTCCAAACATACAACTTAAATTTTCAACTTAAATATTAAGTTACTTTAGTTATGCAGTACCCCCAGCTAACTTTTTTTTTTTTATGTTGCAACCCAATCAACTTGACATTGTCTCAGAGCTTGAATAATAATAGTATTTTTTTTTTTTTACCATACAAATGAAATTATCAAAACGCAACTGACAATTGCCCAAGGAATAGACATGCGGACATGGCTAACACACACATGCATAAATGTCAGCTACAGCGCACGCACTTTGACACACGCACTATTTTTTTTCAAACAGGTGCCAGCAGTTTGGGTTGCTGGTGGGTGGGGGGCGGGGAGTTCAAGTTGATGTATGAATTGCTTTGAATTTAGTTGTCAAAAGCGTTCGTTGGGTTTTACACCCTGGGGGGTGAGCTGGGAGGGGGGGTGTTTGGTTGGGTCGGGAGCACATAAATTGTTAAAATGTGTCAGAATTGAACAAAACGCAAGACAAAAGCGCAAACTGAACAGTGGAAAACTTGCATAGAGCAGAGTTGACAGCCACAGTGGCCAACAAAAAGCGAACAGTGGAACCAGCGGACAGGCAACAGGCAACAGGAAAGGGCAAAAGCAAAATCAAAACAATTGCCATACACAAAAGCGAAACATGTTTAAAGCGGAGAGACAGAGCCAGCGCGAGAGCGAGCGAGCGAGCAAGCGACATGTGCGTTTAATTTGCAAGACACATGTTTGTGCGGTTACAGGTACAGCACCCAGCTAACCCAGTAACCAGAGGCCTACAATGCCTCAATGCAAAAAAATACAAAAAAAAAAAAAAGTAATACATGCTGCCAGCAATGCACAGTGGTGCAAAATGCATTCAGAATTTAGTTCAAAGCAAACTTTTAAAGCTTGCGCTATTAACAGCGATGTTATAATTTAACATAGGCAACAACATTGTATGTGATTACCATTGTCTAAGCTTTTGTAATGATATAATTTGAATGTTATTTACAGCAAACTGTTATTTTGTTCACATACATAATTTAGCATAGGCAACAATATTTTATGCTGTTAACATTGTCTCAGCTTTGATAGTAAAAATACATTTTATGTTATTAACAGCACACTTTTCAGCTACTAACAGCACATTGTTATACACAATCTTTAACTGTTATACATAACTTAGCAGCAGATTAATTTAAACCAACAGCTTAACATTTTTAACTTTTCGTATTAAACATATTTTATGTTGTTAGCAATATTAAATTAAAAGCAGCGCACTGCTTTATTAATATATGCTTAACAGCTCACTGTTATGGCAGTAATTTAATATTTTATGTCATTTACAATAAATTCAAATTTCAAAAGTATTTGTAAAGCCATCAAATTATTTTATTCGCACTGTTATGTAACTAACTTTTATGTTATGTACAGCAAATGTTAAATGCTCTTGCTATAAGCGCATTTTATGTAATTAACAGTACACTGTTACGCAATTAACAGCACAATGCTAAACTTTAATGCCATTAACAAATCCCTTTTCGCTATAAACATAAACCGTGTATATTATCTTTTCTTATGTTAACATAATGCCAACTATTTAATATAAATCTGTTATTTTACACAGAAGTTGAACATTTTAACAATAGCTTATGTAATATTTTAAATGCATATTTTGGAATTTTGTATATTTTAATTAAATTTTAAAATACATATTTTGGTACTTTGTATATTTTAATTAAATTCATTTTAAATGCAAATTTTGGAACTTTTGTAAATGTTAATTCGATACATTTTCAACTTTAACAAGTTATCCTTAGTTTTTAACCACTGTGCACAGCACATTAGATAGCCAGCAACATTCGTTGAGTCGCAGTGTGTCTCCTGTTTGACGTCAGCTGAGGCCAGTTGCATGCCGCTGCTGCTGCTGCTGCTGCTGTCGCCGCGATTTGTAGGCAAGTCGGAAAATGCATGTTACCAACAAATGACACCTTCATGTGCACGGCCAGCGTCACACACAGCTCAGCTCAGCTCTCAGCTCTCAGCTGAGGCGCCTCCCCCGCCACCGCGCTCTCATAACTGGTTGGTTGGTTGGTTTGGTTGGGCTGCTGCTGCGTTGCCAATTTGGTTGGGACAACGGGCCGCCAACTCATTGTTACAATGGACATTTCAATGCTTCCTTCATGTGCGAAGTTGCATGTTTCCCAAACAAAACAAAAAAAACAAAACAGTAAAAGAGAAATGTAGACAACAAAACAAAACTTTTACGCGCTGCCTTTTAAGGCCGACACCTTGCCACAGCCACAAGCCGCCACGAGTCGCGCCCAAAACACATGTGGCCAAAAGCTAGTGCGAATTAACCTGTTGCCTGCTTGCAGTTTATTTCAAGCTAAAAGAAAATATATTAAAAAATATGTTTTTGCTATATATATTTTTTTTTTGAAAGCTCAAGTCACCTTATTTTTGGTATATAATTATTCTTACATTTTAGTATATTTTTTATCATTTAAAAAACACATTTAATAAACTCGTTGCTACATTTTATATATTTTACTTTTCAAAAATTCAAGTTAAATATATTTTATTCTATATACTTGGTAATGAATAAATTCTGATTTATTTTAGTTTTTCTTTAATTTGAAATATTAAATTTGTGTAATTTTATAAAACTTTGAGCCACAAAACTATTTCTGAGCAATTAAGAATAAAATAAAGATACAAATATTATACTTAAAACTCAACAGTAATTTGAACTAAATTTATAAAAATAATTAATTAGTAAAAAGCACAAGAAATTTGTAAATACTCTTTGATTTACGCTCTTGACTCTTTAATTTAAATTAATAAAAATTAATTTTTCTTTCGTATATTAAATTATTAAGCAACATATATTAATATAGCATATTATATAGTCTATATTGTAAGCTACTAAATAAACTTTAAATAAGTGACAATTTAACGCTTATCAAGCCTTAACTTCTATTTGGCATAACTTTAAATTTTTCACAGCTACAAATTCTTATCGCGCGTCTAAGCTTTAGACTGTCACTTGGGCTGCCCAATTTGGGAATTAATGCCATCTTTTAAAATTCATCAGCAACACTTAAGACCAGCAGCATTCACTTCACACACACATGCGATAGCTTAACAGCTCTTTTCATATTTTTGCGCATGTTTTGTACAAATAATTAAAATATTTGTGCAAGCTAATGAATTTGTTTACATGATCGAGAGCTGTGCAATTTTTCAGCGCAGTGGAAAATCCAGTAAATCTAGACAAGAGAGCTACAAGTCAAGTTGGAGATGAAGTCGCGGACCCGAGCGAGCGTCCATTTGAATGCAAAAAATCGTTTAAATCACACTGCTGCAAGCCAGGCCAAGTCAAGCAAAAAAAAATATATAAATTGTGGCTAACAGAAACCGGTTACTGTAGGCCAGAAGTCTCATGGGTGCACACAATAAGTGCGAGCGAGTTGGCAATAGACTGAGCGCAAGCGCGAAACAAATGTCAGAGGCAGCGAACATCAATCTCCAGCTAAGAGCTACAACTATCTCTGTGTGTGTGTGTGTGTGTGTGTTGGCCACATGGCAACTGGCAACCATTTGGGTGTGCAACGAGTTCTTTGGTGGGCCACAAAAGAAAAAGCGACGCTTGCAACGCCAGCGGAACGAACCAAACCGAACCGAACGCTTTGCAATGATGGAAAACCGGCTAAAAGGTGGCCAAATGTAATTTTTTTTTTTTGTTGTTGTTGTTGCTGCTGCTGTTGTGCTTGAGAAACTACAGTTGGGTTCATAACCTCATTTCAAATTGGCAAACAGGTGCCACACAGTTCCCGTAACATGATATGTGCCACACACAAAAATAAAATATAAAAAATGTAATTTAAGCGCTTAGGCCAAAAATTCGCTGCAAATTAATGTGAGCGACACGTAGAGAACATAAAGAGCTCGAGCCTCAAGCTTATCAGCGCTTAAATCTAAAGAGAGCACTTGACTAAGCTTCGTTGCTTGCACTTAATATTTACAAAGAGAGAGAGAGAGGCAGATAGTGAGATTAACAAGCTTTGTTCAAGCCACAATAAAACATTGCATGGCAATTATATATATAATAAGCACTAAGCTAATATTCATTTAAATTAAACAATAAATAAATTATTTAAATATTGCATTTAAATAAAAATATATTTAAAGCATGCTAAGCTCAAAACAACAAGCCGGTTTACCTAGGCTTAAAATCCACAATTGCGAAAAACAACCCCATAAAAGGCAAGCCAAATACAAAAACCCACACTTATACATAAATATATGTATTAACTACATAATGTACATAAGAATGAAGTTAAATTATATTATATTATTTACTATATTCAGCCTATAACTATTAATTTTCTTCTTATAATATATTATAAAATTTGTATTTTATATAAATTTCAATAAAATTGCAGAGCACCAGCGACTGCATTTTATATTAAAAATTATATTATATTTATTTCTGCTCAACTAGTTAATAATAACGTTTAAAAATAATATAATTAATATAAATTTAATACATAATAAAAAAAATAAAATACAAATAATAGAATAGTTCAAAATAATTGCTAATTATAATAACATTAAATAAAACATCTAATAATAATAACATTAAATAAAAATTGTTTAAATAAAATATAATTTTAAAATAATAAAAGTATAGCTCAAAATAATTAAATAATTATAAAAAAAAACTTTTTTTGATTGATTGATTTAATATTTGATTGATTATTAAACAGCAATTGCTTAAACTTATTGTATACACTCAAAAAAACTGATGCATATATAAAACTAAGCATGTTTCAAAATAACTTTAAATTAACTAACTAACTTAAGTTGACTTTTAAATTGCATAAGAATATTGCAGAAACTTTCAATTATTTTGTGCGTAAAATAAGACTTATTATATACGTATATATAATTATAATTGTACGCTACAGTTAGTTCCAAATTGATTGTGTAATTGTTTATTGTTATAGCCATGAAATATGTTAAATATGCCAGAGCACATTCACTAATGAATCAAATGCCAAATTGCGCTCATTAAACGCGACTAATCAAGCGTCAAATGTTCGACTGCGACTATGCGACAGACCTTGTTTAAATTGCACCTGTCATGCAATCAAAAAAAATACACACAAACACACACACACACAGACACAGTTAGCAATATAATATCAGCTATTGCTAGTCGCAAATCATGACATGAGTTCAATTTGTGACAATTATTGTTGCAACATTTCAAATACGAAAAAACGTTGCATTTGCATGCTGGCGGCCTCTGGCGGCCATGCGAACAGTCGGACAGACAGTTGCTGTTTTTTCTATGCTTTGTTTGCATTTTACTTACAACTGGGCGTTGACTTTTAATTGAATTTTAATAAATTTGAAGCACTTTATAAGCTTAAGCAACAAATTGCTTTAGTTGACTTTGGTGCTTGTTCTTGGCAAATATTTTTTTTTTGTAGGTCTCAACTCAATTAAATTGATAATTATGGTGGCTTTATGATGTGCTAAAGCAGCAAGCGGAAGACGATCATAAAAACTTAAGCACCACACAAAAACAATCTATAAACAAATATTAATTTTGTTTTTATTTTTACGTTAATTAAATGTCCAAAATGAAAACTCACAGATTGCAAAATTGCTGGCGTAGTGAAGAGTGCGGGGATTTTTGAGTAAATAGCGCCTTTAATTGGAGTGGCGACCCACCTGGTCTGCGTGTGTGTGTGTGTGTGTGTGTGTGTGCTATACAAACAATAATTGAAGATAAAAATGTATCCGGTAGATACACCGTAGGCAAATTGTTTGCTCACCAAAAGAATTTCACAAACAAAACTGTTGAAATTTATTCACTCTCGAGTTCAAAAGAATTGCTGCGCTCGTTTCCTCAATTTCTTTTGACAATTAATATCTATTACAAATTAGGCGAGAGACTGTGTGTGTGTGTGTGTGTGAGAGAGAGAGAGAGAGCAGCGCCTCTTGATTTCACTTTGTTCTTGGGGCTCATAACTCTCGGCTAGATCAAACGAATTTTGGGGCGGCGACAATTCAATTGCGTAAGCACTTGTAGCCACTTGAAACTTGGATTTGTCACTGTTTAGTCTAGCACAAGAGAGCGGCGTGTTGCATGCCACTAATCTGTGGCACGATAGCCTGTGGCTGCCTCGAGTGTGTAGAAATTCCCACACAGACTAATTGTTAACTTAGGCTTGGTTTCCATTTTGGATTGAACACTCCCCTTTTGAATAAACTATGTTTGTTTTTCGATGTTGTTGTTTTTTTTTTGTTTTTATGACTTTTGGAAAATTATGTTGCACGTCCAATGCTAAATATGCACAGAAATCTGTGGCCAGACAGCTTACATGCATCAAACTGCCTGCAACGACAAGCATCAAAGCCTCCGAAGCAAGTTAAGTGCATGGGGCAGCCTCAACCTGTTGCATAAAAACGCACACAACAACAACAAATCTGACAAAAAACTAACCAAGAAAAAAATCTTTTCAAATGCATTTCATTAAACCAAAAGACACAAGCGCCAGGCGACAAAAATGTCAGCAATGAATTTAAAATAAATTCTAGCAAATTTATTAAAGTTAATCAGCGAAATGGATTGAAAATAAAAATAGCAAGCAAACTAAACTATATTAAAATAAACAAAAAATACAAAGAAAATATATAAGTTTATTTCATATATTTCAATTCTTTATTTTAAATATAAATTGAAAAATATTAGCAATGCGTTCAATGCAATGCAAATTTAAATTAAATGCTATTAATCAGCGAATTAGGTTGAAAATAATAATAGAGCGCAAATAAAAATATAAAAATAAACAACAATATAAAAAGATAATATAAATTTATTTTATATATTTCAATGCTTTATTTAAAAAAATAAATGTAAGTTAAATAAAAATATTAACAATGCGTTCAATGCAAATTTAAATAATATTCTATTACATTTTTTAAGTTAATCAACGAATTATGTTGAAAATAAAAATAGAAAGCAAACTTAATATATAATAGTTATATATTAAAATAAGCACAAAATTAAAAGGAAAATAAATATTTATTAGATTAAATTAAATTCTGCACCTCCTTAATTTAAATATAAGTTAAATTAAAAAAATAAAAAGCAAGCAAACAAAAATGTCAGTAGTAAGTTCAATGCAAATTAAAAATACAAAAAAAAAATACATAAAAAAGCGAGCTAAATAAATATTAATTAAACAAAAAATATATAGAAAAAAAATCAATAAAAATGAAATCAAACTTGCATTTAAATACAAAAAAATAAATTATAAATAATAGTTATATAATAAAAGAATTAGCATAGAAAACGATATAAATTATGACGCGACTTGTGTATGCGCTTTGAGTTCATGGAACACCCTGTATGTGCAATTAAAAGCTTGCGATACTCTTTAAATATTAAATTCTTATGTTTCTTAAAAATAATATATAATTTATATAATATATATCAAAAATTTATTTAAGCAAATTATTTGTAGCAAAAGCTATTTAAAAATCAAAAAAAATAGTTGAAATAAAATTGAAACTAATATAATTGAATTTGACATTTTTGTCGCCTGTGCCGTTTAAAATGCTGAGGCTTGCATTATGCAGCTCACAAGAATCATTTGCACTTTAGCCTTGCCACAGTTGGCCAGCGTCTGCGGTGCCACACACACACACAAACACACATGGGCACAAGCCCTCGTTGCAACTTCCAACGGGTGTGATGGTATTTGTGGTCGCATTGTCCAAATCAATTGTGGGAAACGCACAGAAATAATCTCGAGAGTACGTTGAGGTGTATGCGTGTGTGTATGTGTGTGTGGGTGGTTGGAATTGCCCCAGCGCGACGTTTGCTGCTGTCAATTAAAGCGGCAGGAATTGAAACTGGTATTGGGTGCTGATACTTGTTGCACGTTGCACAAGTTGCAGTTGCAGTTGCAGTTTTGATGCCAACAATTGCATTCTCTCTCCCTCTCTTTTTCTCTCTTCCTCTCGCTCTGTGTGTTCCTTTGGCCCGTTGGCTGTGCCAGTTTTCGTCGTTCTCGTGGCGTTTTTGACACTCAAATGCGGCTGCCTTTTTAGCCTCTGTAATCTCGCCACCCGCCCGCCCACCCGTTCCAACCATACAGGCTGTCACCGTCGTCTGCCTGCTTCCGCTTTAAGTGGCAACATGGGATCAGGCTGCTGCACATTCTTTTTATCCTGTGTGTTATGTTTTTGGTGGATTTATTAGATCTGTTTCGACTAATTAAAGTGGTATATCTGATTCGATTTTGAATCTTTCCGCGTGTTAGGTTTTGGACAAGCATTGGCGATAGTCGAATAAGTTTGCATTGTCTGCCTCACTATGTCTTAACTCAAAGCCCCGCAGATACATTTGTATCTCGCAGTTTGCTGCCAAATTAGTAAAATACTCATTAAGTAATTAAATATTTAAATATTTTTTTCAATTTATTTTTTTTTATAATGACTGACTAACATATGCTTATAAATAAATATTTGTTATAAATTAAATTTTTAAATTATTAAAAACTATTTTCTTTTAATTTAATGAGATTGTTCCAAGTTCAAGTCAGAGATTATTTATTTACGCAATATTATATATATATATACTAAATATGATGTTTATTTATTAATGTTTGTGTAATACGCACCTGAGATAATACGCAGCTAAGATTATCTCTGACTGCCAACGATCATTTTGCTGAAAATCTGACATGTCCTTGGCCCTCATTAAGTTGTAAGCGTTGATGGTTTTTCAAATGTTAAATTAAAGTTTAAGTTTGCTTCACTATTCAATATGAATTTGATTTAAGTGTATGCTGCGAATTTGCGAAATTTTAATTTTGCTCAATATCTTTATTTAAATTGAGCTTGCTGACCAAGAGGTTCAAGGTAGAGGTCAGTTCTTATCAAATCGTCATAGCATAACATACATATAATGCTGATAATACCAAAAATATTAATGAGATCATTTGCTCAAATTCTGACGTGTACTTTTACCACATCAACTATATATAAGTGTTGTGTGATGTTGACTATTCAAATTCAGTTTACTTAAAATAGTGCTCTTGAATAGTTCGTTTGATTAATTCAACATGAATTTAGTAAAGTGCGTGTTATCAGTTATATTGTTGCTGCTATATATGCGACCCAATTCGGCAACTGATGTTATGGTAGGTCAAGTGTAAATTTATGTTTTAAATATTAAAAGCAAATCAATGCTATTTTTGCAGTCATGCACAGAGTGCAGGGAATCAAACGAGGAGTGCGGAACATTTTGCTATAAAGTCGTGAAGCATTTATTCCAATATCTTCCTATATCCGCTGAAAAGAACGATCAATACGAAATGCTACAGACAAAGCTGCAGCAAAGGGAAACCACAATAAAGAGTCTTGAAAGTAAAGCTAACGCAATTAATGAAACTTCAAGCAAATGCAGTGAAGACAAGTTAAAAGCAGAAAAGGAAAACTTAAAGCTTCAAACTAAAATCACTGAACTACTGACTATGATTGCAGAAAGCGACAAACTCAAGGATTCTTTAATGAGTGAAAAAGATAAACGCATTGCTGATTTAAAAGAGCAAATACAGAACATGAATAAGAATAAACAATTCGAAGACAAGCTGATTAAATTTGTAGATCGAGCTGAAGCGAGTTCCTGTCTCCCTTTTGGCAACTCTAATGACATTCAAACGATACGTGTAACGGGTATTGAAGCCTTCAAGGTGCCCTGTGATTCAAAGTTCGCTGGCAACGGATGGACTGTCATCCAACGCAGGTTGGATGGCTCCGTGAGCTTTGATCGAAACTGGGAGGAGTACAAAAATGGATTCGGTGACCTGCGTGGTAACTTTTGGCTCGGGCTAGAGAAACTTCATCTGATGACGAAGTTTCATCCACACGAGCTCTACATACAGCTAGAGGATTTCAAAAACGAAACGCGCTATGCACGTTATAGCAATTTCATAATTGGGAATGAAGCGCAAGCATTTGAACTATTAAGTGTAGGTAAATATAATGGAAATGCTGGGAACGCGCTAGATTCTCCAGGTACAATCGGTAACCCTAAGAATATGAAATTCTCAACCCCAGAGCGGGATAATGATAAGAGTTATGGTAATTGTGCTGCTGATTACGCGAGTGGTTGGTGGTTTAATACATGTTATTCATGGTAAGTATAAATGACTTTAAAAAATTATATAAACTGCTAAATTATATTTATTTTGATAGTAACCCTAATGGAGTTTATGTGAACACTAAAACTGATGAAGACAATCGTGATTCAGTCAGTTGGGATAGATGGCATAAGAAACCACTGAAATTCGTACAGATGATGATACGACCGACCAACAATTAAATAAAAATGTTTCTAAGTAAATGTCAAATATAATTATGCAAGCGAAATATTAAAATTCAATTCAAATAACAAATAAAATTTTGAAATTTGTAGCCTCAGATTAAAAAAAAAATAACAATTGTCTGCTGGTTTTTATTTGGAAAATATGAAATTTCTTGTTTAAGATTTATTGTTGTTCGACGTTCATAGCTTACGTATACTTGATATGAATAAGTATATTTTGGCTTTAGCTTTTCGAATGAATAAATCAAAACAATTGGCGCTGCTTAATATGACGAGTGTATATAATATTTATAGATTGCTTGAGCATTGGTTTATATATATTATTCATTCATATGAAGCGTCATAGCATCCGTATTATGCTTATAATACCTCCGATTATGTATTCATGTAGCTAAAAATATTAATGCATGTCAAAGATCAATTGATAAGCTTGGTGGCCTTCAAAATTTCATTTTAGTTTATTCTAAATTATAATTCAGCATAAATACATCAAAGTGTGTGTTAGCATTTGCTGCTTTATACGGAATTGAATTCGTTAACTTATATAAAATATATAAAAATGCCAAAACTATATTTTATGCTAGAATAAAATGACAACGATTAATTTCAGTGCTCAATTAATTTAAAACTTTCATATTGACGCTTAACAGCTTCCAATGCCAATTGAGCTGTTTGACTTAAGCAAAGTATATATATAAAAAGATTTCCAAAGCTTTCAAGACTGCATTAATTGATGTAATTTTTCACAGAGCTGCAAAAAAAAAAAAAAAGAAAAACACTCAAGTGTATTTTGCAGCATTAAGAAGCGCACAATAAAAATAAATCAATCAATAGCACAAAATTAAACATAAAATAAAATGCAAGAGAAAAAAAATAAATAAACAAGTTGCAAGTGGCAAGACCAGAGAGAGACGACCAGCTGCGCAGCGAAGAGGGAGAGAGAGAGAGAGACAACAGCTCATTGGATCCTAATTCCGAATAACGAATTTAACCAATTTACTCAAATGCTAATTTATGGGCGATTGATGCGCAGGTAGAGGAAGAGTTCCAAAAGCAAAACCAAGAGGCAGCAACACGCAATCAAAAAAATTTTTTAGCTGCATGTGGTTGCCGTTGAATGTTGTAGTTGTTGTTGTTGTTGTCTCTGCAGCAACACATCATTATCAACTGCGTCTTCGTCAGTGGCAGCCATAAACATGGAAGCTGCACGCACACACACACACACACACACACGCACACACATGCACATACATAGAAAGAGTTGCAGTTGGCCACTTGTTGTTGCTTGCCCCAGCTACGTGCCCCATGAATTACGACGAATCAATGTTCCCCAACAACAACAACAACAACAAGCGCATTTTGACAGTTGAGCAACTGCTGCCATCATTGCCACCTTCGCTTTGGGTGCACAAGAAGCGCCAAAGTTGCACAGTGGGAGGCTTAATGGGAGCAGCAGACCAGACCAGTCCCCAGAGCTTGCGGCACCGCATGCGGCGTCTTGGTCGTCTCATAAATTCAACACTGCCTTGCCACCAGTGATTGCCACTCGCAACTCGCAACACTGCGTTGCAAGCTGACAGTTACATTGCCCATTGAGATGCGATCGCGCAACAATAAACGTTGCAAGCTACAAGTCTATTATAAATTATGAACATGAACTAAGTCCAGAAAATATTTCACAAAATTCTTGTAACACATTGATAATGCGATAAGTACTATAGTCAGCAAATAGTAGTAGCAGGAATTTGAAAAATGCTGCTCTTTTTTTTTAATATAATAAGCATAATAAATATATATATACAAAATTTAATATTTCTTTGCACAAAATTCTTTTAACACATTGATAATGCGATAAGTACAATAGACAGCAAATAGTAGTAACAGCAGCTGAATAAGTAGTAGCTACAAATGCTGCTCTTTGCTTAAATATAACAATATAATATACAAAAAATAATAAGTAAGCATAAGAATTCTTTGCACGAAAATTATTTTCACATTTTAGAAATTGTTAAGAACTATAAACAGCAAATTGTAGTAGCAGCAGTGAAAAATAGCAGTAGTTTCATACTAAATACACATGCTAATGTTTGAATATGAAAGCATACTAAATATTTATAAAATATATGCCAAATACTAGTAGCAGCAGCTAAAAAATGTAGTAACTTTGTACTAACTTAAATTGCTTGGCTTTGCATAAACAAATATTTAAATATAATAAACATAAACATATATAGGCAAAAAATACTAAAAAAAATTATTATTTATGATAATAAAAATATTTTTTCTATGCGTTTCAAACAGCAAAAAATCTATAATTATTTTATATATAATGTCATTATGTATGTCATTAGCTTAGAAATTTGAATTGTAAGCATTGCCATTAAAGCGATAAAGACGTTGAACTCTTGAACTGCCAGCCCTGAACCCTGTTGAAAAAAAAGCTAAAGCAACAGCAAATGGTAAAAAATGCAATTTCAAATAGCAAATAACATAAATCAATCAAATTTATTGACGTAATGAAGCTGAAAATTCAAATCAAATGACTTGAAAATCGATTAAAATAATGCCGAGCTGCGAATTGAAGGCGAATGTCAAAGCAACAACAACTAAACAAAAAAAAATAAAAAAAATAAAAAAATGATTAAGCAAAAGTTGTGAAATAAAGAAACGCAAAGATGCGCGCGAGTTGGACTCGGGCTGGGGCAGCCAACGTCTGTCTATGCCACAAATCAAATGGCCGGGACTCAGTTTGCCAACTGGGGAATGGCGCACAACTTTAACTTTAACTTCAACTTGATGTTCACAATGTTGAAGTTGCGCTCTACACGCTGCAGGGCGTCCAACAGCAGCGTCATAATCACACATACACACACACACACACATATACATATAGCATATATAGCTTGATAATTATGACGGGAAATAAATTGTGTATGATTGCTTGATTGGCGATTTATTGACTCACATTATGGGTAGCTGCCGTAAGCCAGCAATATATAGTATATATGTACATATGTATGTGTATATGTATGCATGTATGTGTGTGCTTAAGTGTGAGTGCATCCGCGAGTGTCCATAATCGATGCGGGCTTGACAGCGTATTTATTACTAAATGCGTATACATATATTTTTCTCTTTTTCTTCTTTTAAAACGTTCAATGAGCTTGCTTGATTGAAATTGCTTGTCTCTCTTGCTCTCTTAAAACAGGAAGCCATTAAATAACTTTGTATGCGCACATGTTGCGCGTTATGCTGTTAAATAATTCACTTTAATTATTTTATAAACTAAAGCAGGCAGCTTAGACAAATATAAATATAGTTGCAACAAGTTCAAGGGCTACAGTTAAAGTAAAGAGCACACTTACCCCTGCGAGAGAGCAGCAGGACAACAGACGAAAGCGCAGACAACAAATAATAAGCACAAAAGAAAAACATAAACACTTGTAAGTGAAATGCACGCAGCATAAGCAAATATTCATATGTGTGTGTGTATTGGCACGAGCCACCAATATAAGAGTGAGAGAGCGCGCGCACTCACACGCATAACGGCGCAAATGAACGAAAACAAAGCCGACAGCGCATCCTGCAGTTGACTGCAATAATATTGGTTTTATGCAATATATTATTAATAAATAATTAACACTATCACTACACTTGATAATTTGCACAAAAAATAAAAAACAAAATGCACACAGCATAAGAAATTTTTCATAACAAAAGAGCGCGAGAGCGGCGGAGAGATCGCGCGCACACAATGGCAAAAACAAAGCAGACAGCGCAGCCTGCAGTAGACTGCATTAGTATTGCACTTATGCATTATTTTATTAATATAATATTTGATTAACACTATCACTACAGTAGTGACTACACTTACATTAACACAAAAATATAAGATATAAAAAAAACACGCATGCATAAACATACAAAAAATATTTCGTATTGAGCACGAGCTGCCAACGAAAGAGCGCGAGAGCGTGGGAGAGAGCGCGCACGCACACCCACAAAAAGCATAAGCGCAATTAACGTGAAACAAAGCCAACAGCGCAGGCAGCTATGCAATATATTATTAACAATTAATTAATTAAACATTACACTTGGCAATTTACACTAAATAAGCAACAACACACCCAACGCAAACTAAAAGCAATCAGTGCAATTAAGCGCAACTGTCATCGACATCAAATGTACTAGTTAGATACCAAATAAATATTCTAAAACGATTATGTTAATGATCATCGATATGTCGTTTGCTAATTAATCTCGCGCGTTAAGTTTTTCGGCTGCGCATAAATTTATTTTTTGTTTTATTTTTTCTTTGTGATAATTGCAAATTGCAGAGTGCTAATCAATAATTAAGCAGGCAAGTGTTTAATTATTAAAAATGTTTAAATAACATACATAAGTGCGCGGGAGCAGTCGAATTTAAGCTCGTTGCGTTGTGTGTGTGTGTTAGTGTTTTTTTCTTCATTTATTTTAAGCGCAAGTGCTAAGCACAGTGTTAAATTAATAATTATAAAAAGTTGTGCATTTAATAATTAATCAGAAATAAAATATTAAAGTGCGCGGGTGCAGTCAAATTTAACCTTGAGTTGGAGCCCTAGAGCTCCAAGTTCGTCGCGTAGCCTGCGTGTGTATTAGTGTTCAAGCAGGCAAATTGCAAATTGCAGCTGTGTTCGTGTGTATGTGTGTGCAGATCTTAACTGCGCAATAAGTGATTTTTTTTTTTTGTTGCTTTTTTTTGTGTGCGCTTTGTGCTTGTGTTTTATTTTCATCTAATTGCTGTGTCGCCTGCATTTGCTCCTGCGGTAAGTTGCGCCACTTGCTTTACTTTTTTATTTCTTTTGCACACTTGTTTTGCTTGCGCAGGTTGCGCTCAGCTTTGTCTTAGAATTTATAAGTACTTGCTGATCTTATAATAAGTGTTATAATATTCAGTTAATGCTGCTCGCTCGCTCTCAGTGAGCGTAAGTTGCGCAGAAATTTGAAAAGCGCAGTTCAGCGAATTAAATTTAAATTACTAAATTTTACAATTAATTTTATGAACAAAACTTGAGTTGCCAAGTGACTTAATGAAATGAACGCTAATCAGCAAATGTTGTCTAAAGTCAATGCTGTGTGGCAATTAACTAAAGCCACAAGCCAAGAGCAAGGCCAAGAGCATGGGTGGTGGTGTGGTGGGGGGTTTGGGTAAAACCACCCTAAGATGAATGGTTGGATTTTCGTTTTGGTTGGCATTAAAATATAATTGCGACTATTTAATGCCATTAAAGTCACTGGCGGCGATTAATGACTAATGGATGTTTTGTCCACTGTTTAGGCGATGTTGGGTGGTGGAGTGGGTGGTGACTATAGTGGAAAGTAAACGTTTGGTCAGCTTGTGCATGGGATTGATAGAATGATTTAATGTCGCCAATAAATGGACGACGCAACGAAACGTGCGTCTCATGCGTAATGCACAACCAGCATAAAAAGAGAGAGAGAAAGAGAGTGAGTGAGAGAGTGCGTATAAGAGTGGCAGATACAAGATGGCTGCCTTGCAGAACATTTTTTTGGCTCGTTCATCGCATGCTCAAATGACATTTAATGTGTCAAATAAGGGTTACTCCCACCACCCCGCTGCCATCCACGCTACCCATAGAAAAGAACATATCAGCGCTTAGGCTCTGGGCCTGTCATCATCATCCACTTTCTCGGCTGGGCTGGCTGGCAACGTTTTATGTGAAATTGATATCCGTTCGAAGCCAAGACACACACACATATGTAGAACTTTTGGTATGCGTGTGTGCGTGTGCGTACATAAATCTGTCAGTTTGCTTTCTTTTTGTCACTGCGCCCTGTCAATTCACACAAAAATTATGATCCTGAAAAGTAGATTATCCTTGATTTATCGCCGCATCATTCGAAAGTTGAAAGCGAGCAATGAAATTGCGTGTGTGTGTGTGTGTGTGTGTGTGTGTGCGTGTGTGTGTGTTTGTATCTTTTGTTGCCAGCATGTGTCGTCATGATGTCCCAGCGGCCAACATTGAATTCCATCTACTACGCACACACTTTATTTGTTGACATTTCTCTCTCTCTCTTCCACTCTCTCTGTATCACTGAATGTGTCCTTTGGTTTATTTATGTATGTCAGCCGTAGCTCCTACGTCAATCTTCTTTCCTTTTTTTCTTTTTTTGTGCAGCAGATAACGCCGCACATCAAAATCATGCTACGCAATATGTAAGTGAAAGTATCTGACGGATACCTTAACATCCCTAGCACTTCAATGCTTGTTTTTTTTTTTTAAAGGATAACACACACTGTGAAACGAACTCGCCTGCTGATAATAAATAAAATTAAATGTGCTTTTGTTTGAGCCAATTGAATTATGTGCGTGTGAATGCCTCGTTGCGAGCAAAAAAAAAAAACAATCTACAAACCAATCCCATTTCCCCACTTTTTTTTTGTTATTTACTTTTAAACAGGCTTTCACACTGTGTCCAGTTGACTTTTATTGTTTTAGAAATTTGCAATGAATATTTAACGAGACATTTGATGTGCAATACTTTATATATTCAACTTTATCTTGGAATTGACAGAAGTAAGAATTTTAATTAGGAAAGCCTTAAGTTAATTTAAGCAGCTATAAATTTATTTAATACATTTATTGCACATTTAAGTATCGCATTAAAATTTATTAAAGAATTGCAGCACCAATGCAAAGTTCTTAAGTTTGATAACTAATTTTCAAGAGTCTCAAGAGCTCGACTGATTTTTTATTTTAAAGGTAAATATTAAAAATATATTTCGCATAAATTTCAAATATTTATAGCGTAATTTATAGAATTTTTTATATGTTTAATTTTTGCTAGTTCAAAGCGTGACATTTGAGTGAAAATACGGGTTGTTATTTGTATTCCGGATAGGCTTATTAACTGGAGTTGTGCAGGAAGTGCGCTTCATATATTATGGAGGTTGTTGACCGCATAGAAAAAAATATATCATGTTTTGACTAAAACATTTAAATTAATCAAAGTAAAATAAAATATATTTAAAAAAAATATTATAGAAAACATTAAATTATTGCATTAAATAGATTTAATATAGTTAAATATTTAGTATACATTTTTGAGGCCCAACAAATGGATGAAACTGTTTAGATACGAAAATACGAAATAATTATTTTGATGCAATAATTTGAAACAATTTCAGTTCAGTTCGCTGATGAATTTTTGTAGCCAAAGTTCCGCATTGAGCAAACTGAAACTCTTGGCCAACAACAGCTGAAGCTGCTTCTTCAGTTCGCTGATGAATTTTTGTAGCCAAAGTTCCGCATTGAGCAAACTGAAACTCTTGGCCAACAACAGCTGAAGCTGCTTCTTCAGTTGAAGCCTTAAATGTTGAGCTCTTACTTATGCACGTGAATTTTAGATAATGGAGCATTTTGAGTAACAAAAGAACAACAAAAAGGGGTGTGGGGTGCCTTGGGGGTAGAGCAGCGTAAAGTGTGTGACAGCATATAAAATATATGTATATATGCTTGTCAAGCATATATAGAGGACATACTTTAGCCAACCCCTTTGTTAGATTTATGATGGGCGGCCAGGCTGGGAAGTTGAAAATGAAGTTTCTCTCAATGGAGAGTCCACAACAACAACAACTAAAAAATAACGAAAAAAGGGAATAAAAATCAAAAGCAACTAATCAAGTTTTGACAGTTGGAATCCACCTCAAAAGTGGTGCCCAGCAGCGGCTTAAAGAATGAGAATTGGAATTGAAAATGGAATTGGGAACTGTGTAGAGATATTTTTGATGATATGGCAGGCAATATGGCAGATCACACGGCGGCTAAATTAATGAAATGGCCTCCATGACGAACATCCCGCATAGCTTAAACACACACACACACACACACATGCACATGCTGGCAATAAAACAATGTCACGCAATTTAGAAAGAGAGCGAGCAAGCTAATGACAAAAATTGAGTGATTTACAAGCTAAGCGAGGCACGTTGATGTTTTCCAATGAAAAGGAGTTCATAATTTTCTAAAACAATATATAGAATGTTTGTGTGTGTGTGTGTGTGTGTGTGGAGTGAAAGCAAGAAAGTGCTCACGGGGTTGCATGCACAGCGGTCGGTGGTGCATGCAACATTCTCTTGCGCCCGCATGCTGTTCAACAAAATTTAGGCAAATTTACGAAAAACGTCTTCGGAAGTCTCTCTCGTGAGTTTTTGTTGACACAAGGACACAGCATAAATCAAATAGTTGAAAAAAGAAAAGGACGCCTCGTCTAATTTGGCATAACGAAACTGAAACGCTCAACGTTGCATGCAACGAACGCAGCTGCAACATGTGTAGAAAATATTGAAAATATGAAAATTATGAACTAACAGCCTAATCAGATTTATGACCTTGCCATGCTCTGAACTGAACTATGGAGAGTCTCACTAATGCGCTGGAACGTTCGCACTCGGCGTGTCTTTTATCTCTCTCAGTCGTCGAGTTGATAATTTTCTTTTCTAAAATTTGTTAATATTTTTATGACGCACATTTCCTTTGCCCTGCGCCCGCTCCTTTCTCTTTTACCTCACTGCTCTCATTTTGGCTGAGTAACTGCCTTTTGCCTTTGCTAGATTTATGCGTTTCTTCGATTATGTAAGCCTCTCTCTCTTTCGCTTGATTCTTTTGCCTGCCGCCTCTGCCTAAGTCAATTATCAAATTTATGGTTTTTTAGTCTAGCCTTTAGTTTTATTTTTTCTTTCTTTTTCGGCTTTTTTTTTAATAGCCTCTTTTTTATAGCGTGTCGTCTCTCACTGTTGATTGTTAAATGCATTTAAATGCAGACACATCTGCTGTTTTAATTTGTTGTAATTTTAAGTTATTAGTCATAATTTTAGATATTTCTACAGTGCTGCTGACAGCTCCACCTTGATTATTCATAGCTAATTGTGTAGGCATATATTAGTGATTAAAGCGAGTTAAAGGGAAAAAGTTTAAAACATAAAACATCAAAGAAGTTTTTAGCTATTGTTAGAAAATACTAATTTTAATATTAATATATGTGCAAGTTTATAAAATAAAAAATAAATTTATTAAATTATTGACAATTGTTAAATTTTGTAATTTTTTAAACTCATTTTAGTAGCTATTTAAAAAGTTTAAGAACTCTAGCAATTTAATGTTGAAATATTTCTGGCCTCAAGGGTTTTTGTTTTAATTAACACAATTTTATTAAAAATTTAAAACTTTTTTAATATGAATTTTGTAATTCGTAAACTCATTTTGTGTTTCATTTGGACATCAAGCCAGATAATCGAAGCAACTCACACACACACACACCCACGTTGACCAATTTCCAACGTTTGCTTTCGTCAAAATTAACGCAGAAACTTTTTAATGAAAAACCCGCATCGTACTCGTGGAAAATTGCCCCCAAACACAGACAAACACACACACACACACACACATACAGTAAAAGAGGCAAGCACTTAGCTGAGTTTTCTTTTCTAAAGCGCACAAGTGTGAAAGAGATGCAAGCAGCTTGGACTGAGCAAGAATGACACACACACACACACACAAACATTTCCATTCCATCATGGCCGACACGACGAACTGAGCGAACGACGCCCTGACAGTCTGTCAGTCACTCAGTCATTCATTCAGTCAGTCAAGACGAAGCGCGAACCCCCGAATCGTAGCTGAGAAGGCAGAGCCAACGTCCGATGTACCGACGCCAGGATGTGCGAGCCAACTAGCAAAGTCCTTTTGCAACCACCAGCACCACAAAGCAGCGCGAGCGACCCTTATTTCAGTTCAGTTTCAGTTTTTGTGCACACACATTCAAAGTCATAATTCTTTTTTATTTTGTGACACGAATAAATCACTCAATTGTATGAAATTAAACGCAAAAGGCAAAAAGGACAACTCCCAGCCGCTTGTGTGTCAAAAGGCCAAAACAAAATGGCAGACACAGACGACGCTAGTCAACAAATAAAATAATTCAGATGCGTGCGCCTGAATAAATCAAGAGATTGGACACAGTTATCATAAAAATAATATCCTTTTGCCTTATAATGCGTCGAGCACTTTTTTTGCTGCTGCTTCTGCTTCTTTTCGTCCTGCTGTTTGACGGGTACTTGGCTCTTGTCTCGTCTCGTTTACAACTCCTTATGCTTTATAAGTTTCATGGATTTGTCAGCTTTGCTTTGTTAGTTTTTTTTTTGTGGGTGGTGGTGGGAGGTAGATGATGGAATAACAGAATGTGTTAATTTTTTGTGAATAAAATATTTATTTTAATCAATTAGTACGTGGAAAATTTAGTATTTAATTAGTTATTTTTATAAAATTGAAAAACAAAACTGAAATTTGTATGAAATTTTTCTTAAAACATAAAGAAAACATTAGAATAAGTAATAAATTGCATTTCATTAAATTAATTAGTTAGTTATTACAACTTATTTTGGTTTTTAAATACAAAATAAAAATATTATTAGATTCAATGTTTTTTTTTTTAAATATTTACTAATATTTTTTTCCTATTCTGTCCAACGTCCTATAAAGAAAAAATTCTGAAATAATTAAAGAAAATATTTTTTCTATTTTAAGTAGTTTATATTCAATATTTTCTTTAACTTTTATTTATTTTATATTCAATATTTTCTCTAATATATTATTGACATTAAATAATTTACTTTATTCAATTCTAGGCTACACAGTTTAAATGAATGTATGACATAATTATAGATTAATATTTTTATTTGTTTTAAATATTTTTATACACTTTGTTTACTGCATTTACTTCAAATCTTTTTGTGTATTATTTTCTTTATGTCCTGCTGCTGCTTTTTTTTTGCTATCCAGGCAATTGCTGGGTGGTGGACTTTATATATATTTGTATATTTGTATGTGTGGCCATTACATGGCATAATAATTTGATTTGTGATCTTTGATAGCAAATATGAATTATAGAACGTGCAATGTATTTGATGTTGGGGAGTTTGTCTCTCTCTCTCTCTCTCTCTCACTCGCTCTCGCTCTGGCTTCAGCTACTGTCAACGTTGAGCGTCATTCAGCATAAACGAGCTGCCAGTTGGGTTTTTACTGTATCTGTGTGTGTGTGTGTGCACAACCCTTAGTAAGCATAAATTACTTTTATTACCTGTCAGGGGTATTTAACCAGACCCAGACTGCTCCGCTCCCGCCCAACTGTTCCCAACTGTTCGTCCGCCCGCTATTTCAGCTCATTTCATTTTTAGCTACATATTTTAATTGCATATCGCGCAATAACTATTTTGCACTCTCCCGACAGCAGATTGAAGATATTTATTAATATTAGATGCGACAGTCAGACAAAACAGCATTTAGCTTCACTCTCTCACTCTCTGCCTCCCTCTCACTCCCCTGGCAAGCTGCTCTGGCAACGCAGTCACATCAGTCGCATAATTCCGGTTACATTAATTCTATTTTATTGCGTCACAGGTTTTTAGATGATATTGCAAAACGTGAAACGTGTTTGGGGTTTGTTTGTTGCATTTTCCAAACATTTACATGTTGCAGACACATAAAAATTGTTATGAGGGCTGTGAGTCTGGCTTGAATCTATAAAAGCTAAAAAACACACATAAAAGTTCAAAATAAATGTGAATTAAAATAAATATGCATCAAAAATAAAATAACAAGAATTAATTAAATTACATATTTTATTTAACAGAAGAAATAATATATAATATTATAATAAATTAACAGAAGTATAGACGCTTAAAATAGAAAGTCAATAATATTTATTTAATTTAGTATTCAAAAATAAATATTTAAAAATAAATGCATATAGCTTAAAACAATTAACAAACGTTTAAAGCTAATAATAAATTTCAAAATAAATCTACTAAAATTTTTAATAAAATACAAAATAGAGAAAATAAGTGTACATAACTTGTTAATTCAAAATAAATATTTAAAATAAACTAACAATAAATTAAATTAAATAAAAATTATAAAATCTAATATAACATTTGCATTTGCTTAAAGTATAAAATAAATAGAGGATAAACTTTATTCAACTAAAAATATTCTTAGTATATATTTTTTTTAACAAATTCGCTGCGAATTCCAAAGCTCTGCTTAACTTTTTCGCTGCCCAAGTCCCTTTGAGTAATTCCAGACAAAGTTCTTAGCTCTTCATATGCTTTTTAGTTCCCCAGTACCATCAGCTCTTTTAATAAATGACCCTATGGAGTCCAAATCCCTTGCATATACAACTGAATTAAAGTTGTTTCTAAAATGAAGAATGTTGTTGTTGTTGTTGTTGCTGCTGCGCTTATCGCTGAATTAATAGAGCTATTAATAAGTCTTTTGTAGCCTGTTGTTGATATAAAAAAAAATGAACAGATTTTTAACCTTGAGGCAGGCAAACTTAAAGACATCCTTTCGTATAAGAAAAGACAAACTGATTTACCTGCGTTGAAAGTGACATGTTAATTTTTTATTTCCCCGACTGGAGTCGAGTCGAGTCTGCGGCGACGGCGGCGGCGGCGGCAGCAGCGACGACTTTGATAAATACCATGACAAATTCAAAACTGTCAGACATAATTTTTCAAATAGTAATTGCATTATTATCGGACTCGCGGGCGAGCGGGCGGGCAACGTTGCTGTGTGAAGTGGGGAAATGTGGAAAATAGGGAAATGATGAAGGCAACAATTGGCGCATTAATCTCTCTCGCACGCCTTTCGAGTGTCACCGAAGAGTGGGAGAAGAGTGAAGAGTGCAACGGTTTCTTCAACATGTGTTCACTTCTTCGTTTTCTGCTTTCAAATAATTGAAACGTCAGCTGCTGCTGCTGCTGCCGCTGCTCCCGCAAAAGAAAGCAGCCAAGTGCGAGCGAGATAGCTAGCTGCAGTTATTTTACTTAAGCGTTTGGCAGTCAATGAAGCTGAAACAGGTACCCGTATCCCCGTATGAAGAGCGCTGAGGCGTAGGTGTGACGCTTATGTAACGTTTATGCGTAGCACTAAATGTGATTAACAAAAATAGAGCCAACAACATTTTCTTAAATTGTTTGTTAAGCTGCTTTGACTTGGATTTATGCTTAGTTGTTGTTTAAATGCTGTTCAAAAAGGATACATTAATTCTAAATAATTTTCTAAATATTTTTTAGGCTATTTAATTTTTAGTTTGTGCTTTTGTTGTCACAGAGTTTGCTTTTGCATAAATAATATTGCAAATATTTTGGTAAGAAATATTTTAAATTTTAATTAAATTTAGTTTTCTTAAAAAAGTTG
This sequence comes from Drosophila busckii, assembly GCF_011750605.1. Lineage (NCBI taxonomy): Eukaryota > Metazoa > Arthropoda > Insecta > Diptera > Drosophilidae > Drosophila > Drosophila busckii. Next base: position 2,851,020 of record NC_046604.1, read on the forward strand.
CCATGACTAGATATTAATATTTAGTTATTGTTATAATTTGTCATATATTTTGATATAATATACGTTTTCTTTTTATTTTTACAGATGTTACAGCAGCAATAATAAGCGTAAGTCACTGTTTAAAAATTACTTAGTATTTAGAACTTGGTTTTTATATTTTATATTCTATATATTATTTTTATTTAAGATCTTGCTATTATTTTAAAATTTCTATATATATATATATATTTTATAAATATATATAATAATTTAAATAATACTTCGTTATTATTAGCATATATTTTTGTATTCATGGGTATCTTTTTTTTAGTTTTGTGCACTTTTTTGTTAAAAAAGTTGCTGAATAATCTGAATAGATTGCTTAGCTTGCTTTAATATTTTTAATTCAAACTTTTAATCAATTTTGCTGCAATTTTGCTATACTTTGTATTTAAAATAAACTGTCAAACGTTTTTTTGTTGCTCTTTAATAATTTCAATTACCCAACTCGTGTAAACGCTAATTTCCTTAAGCATTTGCCTCAAGTGTCGCTGTCTGCTGGCAGAAGAAGTAGAAAAAAAAGGCAGAAGATTAATTGCGCGTGGAAACTCCTAATTAAATCATATCATGATTCGGGTCGACTCTTGCCCTCTTGCCATGCCCCTAAACCCGCCGGCGGCGTCCCTAGCCTATGGCTGGAGACTCGCTTAACGATGTTGTGATATGCTCGATTTTTCATTAGCAGCAGCAGCGATGGCAGCGCAGTCAACGTCAGCAGCAAAGTGCATTTGAAAAATTGCATATTCAAGTGACTCAATTAAGCAGCGCTCAAGAGTGTTCACTGTATGTGTGTGTGTGTGGGAAAGAGAGATACAGGTTGCTGCTGCCTGTGCACTTGAGCAAGACGTCTGCCATTTTCTGTGTGTGTGTGTGTGTGTGTGTGAAAATCCTTTGGCAAGGGGCAGCAACAACGGCAGCCGCCGACCTGATTGGTAGTTGACTGCCAGCCAACATCAGCATTCGCTCTGCTGACTCTGCTGGCTGCTAGCTGATGCTGTTGCCTCTTGTTCGTGTTGCCAGATTCCATCAACAACAAAGCCAAGCAACAGCAGCAGCAGCAGCAACAACAAACAAACGAAAACGAAATGTTGCTGAGACATGAAGTTGACAGCTCAATGCGCTCGAACAAAAACTCACAAACACACAGATGCACACACACAAATGCAAACACAAAGTAAACTGCAAAAGGCTAAAGACGCAGCAGCGAATTATTTTGTTAAACAATTGCAGACAGCGCAATAGTTGCAGCTGTATAAATTAAAATTTACTACAGCAATTTTATTTAATTTATTTCAATTAATAAGCTAAACTCAATACAAATATGTTAGCTAGAAAAACTGTATTAAATATAAGTATGTAATTTAATGTTTTTATTTTATTTAAAACAAAAGTTATAAAACACAATAGATTTATACAGCTTTATTTTTTAATTATGATCATAATTATGTCATAATTAAAACTAAGTACAAATATTGCGAAAAATATAAATATAGCTAAACACATTATTTTTTTAAAATTATTTAAATTCTCATGCTAATAATAATTATTTTTTTTATTATGCAAAACAAAAAATTCGCTTCAAGCCTTAAATATTTCGCCTATTAATTCTTTTATTTTAAAAAGTGTGAGTCAAAACTTATATAAATACATATATAATTTATAAAAAAAATATATTGATATACAAAATGAATTAACTAAGTTCACTTAATTATAACATAAAGACTGCAAGTCAAAATCCTCAACATAATTAAATGTTCATAAGCAGAAATGAACTTTAAAGATAAATATTCAATAAATAATATGCATAGCAATTTATATAGCTAAAAATATAAATTATATAATTTAGTTAAAGTTAAATCTTTATAAGCTTGGATTTAAAGTTAAATCTTTATATGCATAAAATTTAAAGACTTTTAAAAATTTCAAAACATTTAAAAGCAATTTGAAACAGCAGTTTATATACATATTTGCTGTACAATTTAGAAACTACAAAAACCATATTTAAATATTTATATACATATTTTGAATAAAGGCGCGGTTTCTAATGCGCTGACCCAGACTGTAATGCCAGCTAAACGAATTGCAAATAAAGCTATAGCCAAGCTCCTTTGTTGTTGTTGTTGTTGTTATAGCAGTAGTTGCTGCTGCTGCTGTTGTTGTTGTTGTTGTTGTTGCTGTGGTGGACGCGTTGAAGGAGAATCCATCAATTTTTATGTTACCCTTGGTCGACATTTTTGTCGATTCTGTTTTGCTGTTGCCTTATTGCTCAGCGCTCGTAAAATGCAAATCGAAATTCATATCGTCAAACACACACACAGAAAGAGCAAGAGAGAGAGAGAGAGAGTGTGTGTATGTGTGTGTGTGTGTATGCATTTGTATTGGTGTATAGCGAGTTGTTGGTTGATGTTCCACCCCTTTTCTCATTGTTCTGTCCATCAAAAAAATGTACAGAATATAGCAAGTGAGGGAGGAAAGGGGGGACCAAACAGCAAAAGACGCAGCAAAGCACAGAAAAAAATATATAAAAAAAAAAAATCTATACACATGAAGTTGTTGTCTCGTTGTCTCGTTTCGTTGACTTTTTCGTCTGCTGCTCTCCTCCTGTTGTCAACGTCATCTTCGTCGTCGTCTCTTATTGTTGCTGCTGTTGATTCGTTGGCTGCTGCTGCTAGCTGCTGCTTCTTCTTTTGCTGCTGCTGCTGCATCATCATCATCAGCTTACTTTGCTGCCACTTGAGCTTTTGCTGCAGCTTTGCTATTGTTGTTGTTGTTATCGTTGCTATTTCGATATTTTTACGCCACGCTCACATTTATTTTTTTTTGCGTTGCCATTGTTGTTGCCACTCCAAATGTCTAACCAAAATGCCACCACGCCCATTTTGCTTCATTGCCGCTGGGTTGCAACTTCAAGCTTCATTTTAGTCGCTGCCAATCTACAAGATTTTTTGTACATTTCAGATCCACTCATAACCAGAGAAAGAAAGAGAGAGCCTCACTCCCATAGCTAAAGCCAAATGCCTTTAGTTGCTTTCACTTCACTTTAAAACTAAACAAATTATGCAATTTTTAATGTAATGCCTTGAGTTAAAGAATAAATTAGGAGCAAATGTTTTGTTATAATCAAAGTCTTAAAAGTTTTGCTAAGTTTTTGTTAGAATTACTAATGAATTAAATTATTTGTGGAAAATAATCGTACTGCTCAGTATAAATAATTCTAATTACTATTACAAATAAGTAAGAAATAATGCGGAGTTATTTTTAGTTGCAGCAATTTGAAGTAATTTTAACACAATTTATATTTCAATGAAAAAAATATAATTTTTAAAGTAATTAAAATTAGTGGAAAAATAAGATTAGCATCAACAGCAATTGAGTCATTTAAGTAATATCTGAAATTACTACAATTGATTTTTATTATTAATCTAATAAATTAAAGAACTACTAATCTAATTACTTAAATAATTACAGTTGCATGCTTAAGATCTTAATTTAGCTTATATTTTAATTTAAAACAAACAAGCAGCAATTAGCAAACAATTAGCTTAATTAACTACTGCAAGTGCAAAAATATTATTGAAGACTAAATATTTTTGTATACTAAACATTTTTGCTGGCATACCAAACATTTTATACATTTAGTAAACGTTAAGTTTAGCTCAGTTAAGTTAGTGCAACTATTTTTAATATGACAGCTTCATTATGGGCCAATATTTGCAAGTTTGGCTATAATCTCTAAAGCCATATGGCGCTCACTCACAAGCGTCGAAAAATAAAATAACATAACACTGCAGAACAAAATTGATGCCGCCAATTAAGAGGCGTTGAAAATACATTACATAAAAATTGTGTGTGCGCGTAAAATTGGCCAAAAGCTAAAACAAAATGCCAGTAGTAGATATAGAAGGACATATAAGTGGGAGTGGGAGTGGGGGCGATGTCATATCGAGCGCTGGAAACCAACACATATCAACACTACACATCCGACAACAATCCATGATTACCACATAACATACGCGCACAACTGAGATTTCCCCCTCATACCCGCCATGCACTGCCGTATTTTAGCTTGTTTGGTCAACCAATTTTGGATTGCACGGGACGCGTGAAAATTTATTCTAAAACAACCAAATAAAAATACGCATACAAATTACATTTGAGTGGTTTTAGTGCACTGCTCCCCTGCCCACTACCCTTGCGTATCTTTAGTCCTTTCCGCAGTGCCTTTATGCGTCCTGCCATTTCGCAGTCCCCCGCTAATGGCCTATGCAGCTGCGTCGTTGACGTCGACGCTGCTGCTGCCCGTGATGATTGTCCTGCAATTTGTGTGTGTGTCCTGAACTACGCGTGTGTGTTGCATGTTGGAAATTGTCGCTCTTATTGCCATTTCAAAAATTATTTCGCGTTAATGGCAATTACCACTTATGTATGTCCCCAGCTCGAGCTTCTGGCTACTGCAACTGCTGTTAATGGATAAAGCATTTTGTTGGCTTTGTTGTTGTGCCGGGCTGGTAGTTTTTATTTTTAAAGAAATTAAATGATTTCAAGTTAATTTATGTTAAGTGTACTTAAGTGAAAATTGTGTGTGTATATATTTGGAAATTAGCCAAAAAGCTGTGGGCGGGTGGGCGTGACAGTTGCCTGGCGCTGTTAGTGCAACATTTGCAGCAATAACATTTTAGCTTAATTACAGCTAAAATCAAATGTTTGCAGCTGTAAGTGAAACAGACAGAGATAGAGGAGGGTATAAAATAATTTTTTTTATTTAGTATAAATTCATATTTTACTTGTATTTTATAACTACAATAAAATATTTCAACTAAAAAAATAATTTATTTAAAAAAAAAGAGTGATATTTCAACTTTGATTATAAAAATTCTGATTTAAATGTTAATCAATATTAATTGATGGGAAAAATTATTATAGCTTAATAAAATAAATTATTTCAACTTAAATAAATTATTAAAATTAAAAGAAAGTTTAATTTTACTTTTAAAATTTAAAAATATAAAATACTTAAACAAAAAATTGCTAAATTAAATTCTGAGCAAAATTATTTTATGGAAATAATTATTTTTTAACTGAAATAATTTATTTCAACTTAAAAAAATTATTTAAATTAAAAGAAAATGATATTTTAACTTTGAACATATAAAATAATATAAAAACAATGCCGAATTTAATTTTAATTAATATTAACTGATGACAGTAATTATTATAGCTTAATAAAATAAAATATTTAAGCTTAAATAAATTATTAAAATTAAAAGAAAATTTAATTTAAATGCTTAACATATAAAATAGTAAAATAAATAAAACAATTGAGCAAAGAATTAAATTTAAAACAAAATCAATTTATTAAAAAAATTATTTTAGCTTAAAAAAATTATTTATTAAAATTGAATGAATATTTAATTTAATTTAAACAGTAAAAAAATAATTTTGCTAAAATAAGAATTGCTAAATTAAATTTAAATCAAAATTAATTGATTGAAAATATTATTATAGCTTAATTTTCGTAGCTCAAAAGTGCACGATAAACGAAAGAAATATAAAATAAAAGCTGGGCGCTCATAAAAAACGTAGCGACAACTTCCGTTTTGGCACTTGCCGTATACGGCGAACGTATGTTGGTCATACTTGTGGCCTGCGGGATAAGAAGTGAGCGCCTTGGAGTGGTTTATAGGTAGTAGAGCCCAGCAGGACAAAGGGACAAATTGAAAAGCAAGCCACACTTCCTGCCAGTTGGAAGTCAATGGTCGAAGTCGAGCAAACGAAAAACTCTAAAACCAAAATCCATGTGTGTGAGCAAAAAAAATAAAGAAAACCGAAACGAACATTTCTTCGTCTATTTCGATGGCAATAATTCAAAAAATGAAGACGGCTCGATAGTCATAAATCTGTCAAAAATCCATTTCTTCCATTTAACAAACAGTTTGCCATGGCGTTTCCTTTGCCGCTGCTGCTGCTTTGCTAAGCGTATCTTTCAGATACATAAACTGGCACTTCACAAAAACTGTGAGAGAGCGAGAGCGAGAGAGAGAGCAATGTATGAAATACCGCCAGGGCAGGCGTCGCCATTGCCAACGTTGTCTTTAGACACATTTCACTGACTTTTTGGTTTCTTATATTTTACTCTCTAGTGTGCGTGTGTGTGTGTGTGTGGCACTGCTTGAGTTGTGAGTGTTGCACTCGAATGTTGCCCCCAAGACCAACAACTAAAAACTCGGGGACAGCCTTATTGTTTGGCCATTTGCTCTGCTCGTTGTTGTTGTTGTTCTTGTTGTTGTTGTTTTCTGCTTTTCAATTGCCATTCAATGCAGGCAGCGTAGCTAAAACGAAAGTGACGCCAAAGTATCTGTAAGATGCTCAAACTCTCGCCCCCATCACAACCCGCACACAAATTCTCAAAATAATAATACACACACACACACATACAGAGTCTACAGATGATGGAAAGCAGCCATCGCACCATATTTCAGTCAATTAGAACTGTCATAATTCATTCTTTTTGGAGTTATTTAGTTCTCTCTTTCGTTTCGTTTCGCCTCGCTTCTTCTTCTTCTTCTTCTTCTTCTTCTTCTTAAGTATAACCCCATGGCAACCAGGCCAGGCCGTATCGCATGCTTTCTATATCTGATAATTTATAGCTTTGCTTATGACGAGTTCCAGAAAATTAAACAATTTTCTTGTAGTTCAGTTCGAAAATTCTTTTTTTCTTTTCTCTTCTCTTATAGCCTATATAAGTATTTGAGTGTGCGTGTGTGTGCATCGTAAAATTTTGAATTATATAATTTGTAGCCTCTAATGTAGCTGTAAATATTTGTAACATATGCATTGCATTGAATTAACATCAAATTGAAAACAATCTCAACGAAAATCTCTTCAAAATGGTTTTGTAATAAAATTTTATCGACTTGCTGCTCGAAATTGTTTTGAATTTGGTTTTCAATTCGAAAACAAAACTCAAGGCATGTAGAAACTACTTTTAATTAATATTAATCATGAGATTTAATTGCATAATAAATTGCAAATATTGCATTTAAAATGCTAAACTAAAATACTAATAACATATAATACATTTTTAAATTAAATATATAGAATAAATATTATTTCTTTCACATTATTAAAATAAAAATAAAAAGTTTAAGTGTTTTTTTTAAATTAAATTTGTTACTACTTTTTAAAAATTTTAATGCATGCTGACAACATAAGAATATTTTAAAATTTTCTAAAAAATTAAAATTTTTTCTACTCAACTTTATATCTAAATATTTAGCGTATATTTTAAAATGCTAAAAATGAACTTGCAATAAAAATCTAAATCAATTTATTTATTTTTTTTATTTGCTGTTATTAGCTTTGCATTTATAACAAATTTATTTAGTGCTGTTAGAATAAAAATAAGTAAGAATTTCAATTCTATGCCAAACTAATTACCTAAAAATCTTTTTAATTTAGCAGCAAATTTGTTACACTAGCTTAGCTGAAAAAAAAAAAAAATAATACTAAAGTTAGAAAGATTAAATTTGTTCAGACAGTAAAGCTAAAGCTGCAGCTGTATGCTGATGTGCCTCCTCCAACAAAAATCTTCAAACCTAAACAAAGACAAAGAGCAGCGGAAAAACGAAAGAAAGAAAATAACATGGTGTAGTCGCAAGAAGGAAATATCTATAAATGCATGCAACATAAGCATGCAATTTACGATCGATCGATTTCAAGTTAAGCATATGCGAGAGTCAGGGACTGCAACTGCAACTGCAACTTGGGTACTGCCACTGCAGCAAGCAGCAGCACCCCCCCCCCCCCCACCCCCCCCCCCCCCCCCCCCCCCTGCAGAGAAGATGGCAAATGCCAATATGTGGCAAGTGTGTTGCTGGCGGGTTTGGGGGGCAAGTGTCAGCTGTGGCAGCAGCGCACCGTTATGATGTGCGCTTGATGCCCAACGGCGGTGGCGGCAGCGGCGGCAACATTTTTGCACTTAATTTAATTTGTACAACAAACAAACGGCGCACATTATTTTATAACAAATATGAGCGGTAGCTGCTGCCGCTGCTGCTGCTGCAGCGCCACATCAAGCAATTTTGGCCGCAGGGGGGCGTGGCAGTCACTAAGCTGCAGCAGAGAGTGAGGGATGCAGGCAGCTTGGCTGCTTGGCTGGCTGGTTGGCTTTCATATCAGTTTCATGGAACTATAGTCACGATTTGGCAATAATGTTGCTTAAATACGCGCCGATTCGACTGTGGCAGCCACACAGCATAGATGTTGGACCAGGCGACGTTGGGGGTGGTGGGGGGTGCAGTTGGCTGGACGTTGCTGCTGCACCGGCTGCAATTGTCGACGCTTTAAATATATATTTATGTGCATGTGTGTGTGTGTGTGTGTGTGTGTGTATTTGTGGCATTGCAAAAACGGCCTCGATGGCCAATTGTAAAACATTTCGTTTGCAAGATTTGTTTGCGGGATAAAAAAAATAACAAAACAACAACAACAACAACAAAAAGAGCAGCAGAAAAAATTGTTCATTTAAAGTAGCTGCTTCTGTTGGCTGTGTGGATGGACCTGAGCTGATTGCTTCACGGATTGAAGCATGCAGCAAGCCACCGCCACAAGCCGCAAGCCGCCTTCCAAATTGGCTTTGTTTATGAGATCGCTTTTATCGTTTTTGGCCAAAAGGACCTGCGGGTTAATTTCTTAGCGCTACTTAATTTTGTACCCCTTTTCCTTTTTTTATTTTTCGTTTTTCGTTTCAGCCAATTGCCACAATATATTGCTAATTTTCACAGCGCATTCCGCATTTCGATTAGGATTAGATGTTCTTCTAGCTTAAGATGTGGACTCTGCGTGTTCAGATCAGCTGATACAGTTAGTCAGGAGTTTTAGCTTAGCGCCTGTTGCGCTTCAGCGCATTTTTAGCTTAGCTACATTCACCTATTGTTTAGTAAGTGAGTAAGAGCAAGAGAGAGCTCCATATAAATGATTTATGAATGGCTTGGCTTCGAGTAAAAGTTGACAAGAAAAGTCCTTTGTTAGATTGGCAACTATTTTTTCTTAGAACACAAGGCACCAACAGTTTTATTTTTCTATAACTAAGCTTTGAGTTAAATTCAGCTTAGACCACAAGCCTTTGCAACATTTATAGAACATATTTTAGTATTGGAAATATAACTACCATTTGGCTTATATAAATTAGAATACGTGAAAAATAGCAGCTTATTTTATTCTGTTTATTTTTTATATTTTAATGATTTTTATTTACTCTAGATTATTTTTGTTTATTTTAATCACTTTTTTATATGTACATTTTACATGCAATTAGCATTGTTTTTTTTAATATGTTTTATTTTAATAAAAGCATTTATTTAAAACTAACTAATTTTTTGTTTTTTTAAATAATTTATTTTATATTTACTGCATTTCTGTTTTAATTATTTGTAACTTCAAATAGTTTTAGTAATATTATTGCTGGTATATGATGAAAGAATGAAAATATAGATATTAGATCTTATAAAACTAAAGATAAGAGCAACACTGGCGTCTAATATATTAAGTTTATTTAAATTTTATAATAATTTTTCTATTTGCTGAAATTGTCTTAGCTAAACTTTAAACTTTTTATGTGAACTCCTTTGAGCTTCATAGATATATAATACTACTATAATTTTGCTATAGTTTAATAAACACTAGAGCAATCTTATCCTTTTGTGGGCATCAGTTGACAACGCGACATAAACTGGCTACTAAAGCCCCCAAGGATCTTGACTTTTGCCAATCAAGTAAAACATGAGTCAGGTCGCTCACCCAAAAAACTTCAAGCTACAAATATGGCAATGCAAAGTTTTTGGCATAAAGCTTGCAACGCGAACGAAATTCGATTACAGTCGCCTTATTGCTGTTGTTGTTGTTGTTGCTGTAGCTGTCGCGTTGTAGTCACGGCCGATTGGCCTTTGGGCAATGCTTTTTGTGCCAATGGCAAGCGGTTGCTGCTGCTGTTGTTGTTGTTGTTTTTGCTCTTATACTGTGTGTGTTGTTTATTCACAATGTTGTTGAACGACCTGCCGGCTGCTCCCGTTGTAAATGTTGTCGTCGTTGTCGTCACAGACGACATCACACATTGACCATGGCCCACGGTGTAGAACTTTGGTGCCAATTGTCTGTCGTGTGGACTCTTGGGCTCTAAGCGGGAGCAGCCTCCGCCCCAAAATGTTCTCAACCGCATCGATTGCGCTCTTTTGTGGTCTATATTCCCCTCCACTCCGCCCAAGTCTGATTTACGTTTACGTCTGGGGCGACGATGCAAGCGACGATTCCGTGCTGCAAGATCATTGCCAGTTATGCCAGGTCAGTTCCATTATTTTCGCTAGCCAATTCGCCATTGTTACAAATGCTAATTTTGATATTTTGTATTTAAATGCACAGGAGGCAAACAGCACATGATGGGGCATAGAACTTTGCTAGCGAATAGCAAAGAATACACTATTCACCAAAGGGAGTTGCAGGGTTCTAGCCAAGGTTGGGTGGGTTGCTGTCAAGGCAGCCCTAGATTCTCTTGAATGTAACTTAGTAAAATTTCCACCTGTCTTCACTTAAAGGAAAAGAAAGAAAGAGTTTACTTGATTGCAAATCTTCAATAGACAAAAAGTAGAATATTAAAAGTTGAATTTTTAATTGCATCCAAAAGGACTTTTGGACTCTAAATGTTTTAACCTAAATGAACAGCAAGACTTTACTTTCCAAAAGAAGAAAATTTGAATGTTCAGGAAACAAATTTGCACTTAAGGAATTTAGAATATCACCAAAGGGAGCTTTCTTCCGAAAAGTAAGAAAAATGCAAAATTCAATGAATGTTCAACAAACAAATTTGCTATTAAGGAATTTAGAATATCACCAAAGGGATCTTTCTTCCGAAAAGGAAGAGCTTACTTACAAATCTTCAATAGAAGAAAGTTGGAATGTGTACATTTTTTGCTCTAACAAACTTTTAAGTTTATTTCAAGTTGTTGGCTTAATTTTATTCAAGACTTGCTTGGATTACTTTCTTTGCTTTAATTTCGTTACTGCTCTAAAAGGAATAGTGCATATCTTTCGTCTGCTTAGTTAGTTAGTTGATTTTATTTGCTCATTTTCTAGTTCATGCTGCAAATGTGGCATTGAATTTCATATCCAGCACCACAAACACCAAGAGCGCACCACAAGCACTTACACTTACAGCACTTCCCCCCCCTTTCGTTCACTACCGCTCACTGAGAACTGATCTACAAGCGCATCGGGCACAATCGTAAGCGCATCGTCTCTCTATCGTCTGCGTCTGCGTCGCGTCGCTGCTGCTGCTGCTGCCGCTGCTCCTCGCTGTAATGGATGTTATGTTCTGGCGGCGATCGCATGACAGGCGCATGTTGCAGCCGCTGGCATCCGCACCATTATGGCAACTGCTTGCTTGCCCCAGCTATCTGAGCAACCAGGCAGACCTTAGCCCACCATTGGCAATGCCAATGCCAATGCCAATGCCATTGCATTCCCCAAAAAGCGTGTAATCAATAAACAACAAGAGCCATCGAAGCTGCGCTACCCACCACCCGCAACAGCAGTCAGCGCAGGACTGTGGTGCTTTTGAACGCCTGAGAAGGCTCTCGTGATCCTATGGAATGTGATGCTGGCGATTGCGCTCGATTGTATCTGTTTCGCTCTTCTTCGCTGGCTTTTTGTTTTGTCTTGTTTTTTGCTTTTTCGTAGCTGGGATAATGATCCATTGTTTGCATCTTGAACTTGTTTTAAATGCGCGCGCAGCAGACCAACGTCAAGCCAAGCAGCTTCACTCCATCTTGCAACTAGCAACAGCCACAGCCTGATCGTCAACGCTCTTCTCTGACCATATCTGTAGTCTCTCCACGCTGATTCATACCACAAAAACGTATAAGAAGCAGCAGCAGAAGCAGCAGCCGCAGCCTTGTGGCATGTTCAGCAATTTCTTTTAATTAGAAGATATTTTTGCGCCTATTAGAATAAAAAGAGAATGTGAGCCGCTGCGGCTTTGCAATATTAGAGCAAAAGACATGCTTAAGATAATGCACATTTCTGAATGAATGCTAATTATATTTTACAGCAAGGTGAAATAATTTAAATAGATCTTGTATTCTGATCACATTAGAGGCGGCAAAAGCTTAAATTTTAAACAGATTCTCTATATCTATTTTATAAACTTTTTACAATTGGAAATTTAGAGACACAAATATTATTTATATCTTACAGTATGTGAACGTTAAGCAAAATTAGGGAGATAATATTATATTAATAAAAGAAATACACATTTAAATATTTACAAAAGCTTTTTATTGAATTAAATTTCGAATAGCAAACAATTTATACTGTTTCCAAAATGAAAGGAATAATTTTTACCAACAAATTACTAAAAATATTAAATCATTTTGAGAGTCAAAAATTAGATCACATATCAAAATATTTGTGGTAAAATATTTTATTATTTTCATAATGCTTAAAATTTTCAATTCAGCGTAATGGATTTAAGCTTAAATATTTGTATTACAAAATATTTTGCTATGGAAAAGAATAAATTTTTGCTGTAAATTTAAAATTAGTAAATCTGCAATTAATTTATTGCTAAAACTTAAACACGTGCGATAACTTAATGTTTCAATTAAATTAAATTTAGTTACGAGTTGCCTGAAGCTTCAATTTTCAGCCCTAATTCTATAACACTTTATCTATCGCAGCATGTGTTGATATACGAACAAATAAATTTGTCAGGCTGACGAAGGTAGTTGAAGAGCCTTTCCTTATCAATCAAAATGCTTTATGAACCAAAAGCAACTGATGGATTTATAAGCAAAGCAAAAAAGCTTCATGTCAATCGAGGTGGGAGTCATAAATCCAAATTGATATTGCCAACAATAACTGATTACAGGCACTTGGATTAGGCCCAGTCAAAAGCAAGCCCAGACACGTGACTCGGCAATCATAAATTCGTCATTAAATTTAGTGGCTGCAAATCGTTTAATATACTTTTTGATAAGCGCTGCGATTTATGCGCGCTCTTCTAGCTTAGCTGTGGCTTATCAGAAATAATGAAAGCTATGCTCATAATTCAATTTTGATTTGCATGGAACAACAACAACAACAGATTCCACTGAAAGAGGCGGCCAACTGACAGCCATAAATATTCAAAAAGAAACCCTCGTTTTTGTTATTTTCGTTTTTCGTTAAATATTCATGCCGAGCATTTGTCGAAGCGACAGATCTGCAGGCGCAGTTTTCATGTCGCCAGACCCAACGATCGATTGTCTGCCACCGATCCTGGTCCTTGCTTTTGCTTTTGTTTCGATTGTTTGCTTTGCTTTGGGCTTTGGCCAAATGTTAAAAACAATGGGTCATTTGTGTTTGGAGCCCCATTTCGATTTCGTTACCAATCCTGACAGGTCAACAAGTATTGCACGATTTCCAGCGCTTGTTGTCCTTGTTGTTGGCCACTGAGTGATTTATTTAGTTTATGTCAATTCTTGAAATTATTTACCCCAAAACAAGCGCGCGCGCTGACCGCAGCGATCAGCATGCGTTTCGCCTTCTTGACGTCTGCCTTGCATAACTTAACACATTGCGTTCCATTCGTTTGGTATTCCCCTGAAAGCTCAATTCATAGAAGTTGGCTAAGGACCTTAAATTAATTTGCATGCGCATCAGTTGTATAAATATATTGAAGCGAGCTTGTCATGCTACCCTGAGAAGAAGAGTACGCAATAGAGATGGGCAAGGGTTTGTTCGGACTTCGTTTTCCGTTGTCATCTTATGATAGAAAACAGGACGAAACCCCATTAAGTACTAAAATGAGAGTAAAGAAAATATATATATAGATTCAAGATGAATTTTTTGAAAATTGTATCATATGGTCTCTGAACAGAATAATAAGGTTGATTAAAGACTGAAGTTTGAATTTATAATAAAGAGAAGATTTGGCTCTTCCCAAGAAGTATCTACAATATACGGATTTCAACCAGAATTCTATTTACCAGAGGCTAAGATTAAGTTCTAGGTCAAGCGTCAAGCTTACATATAGTTTGAGTTTTAAATTTAACTACTGAATAAATATAAATAAATACTGGTATAAATACTGGTATGAACAAATACCGAATTTGTATCCTTCGTTAAGTTTAACAACTATTGAACACAATACAGATGGAAAGCTGGATACAAAGAAATACTGGTAAAAATACTGGTTTGTCAAAACACTGAATTTTAATAAACAAAATTGTGTTATCTTCATTAAAGTTGAACAAATACAGAATTTAAAAAAATACTGGTTTAAATACTGGTATTAGAAAATACAGCATATAGCATAAATTAATACTAAATAAAATAAAAGTTATTGAATTAATACTGCATTTAAATAAATACTGGTATTTTCATTTCAATATTCTTCACTTTTCTCTCGTTTAATGCACTTTAAAGTAAAATAATGTTTAATGTATTGATTTCATTCACGTCGATCTTTAATTGAAAGTGCAGCAAGAATAAACAGAACTAATGTTTTTTCTTCTGTGGCTTCTCGGCAATGGCCGGCTGCTTCTTCTTCTCCGGCGAACGCTTGTTGGCCAGATAGGACGTCAGCATGTCGGTCAGATCGGGCATCGTTGGTGGTATTTGCAACAGTTGCATATTCTCAATTTCACGCTGTGTCTCCGGATCTCTGATCAGCAGCGGCAGGAGCAGCATTAGCACCAATGGCACCACCATCAGCAGCGTCATGGGATTCAGCAAATAGTCCATAATATTCCACTGCTCTCGGTCCAAAAAGTATTTGCGACGCTGCAGCGGCTTCAGCTCGAGCGGATAAGTCAATCTGATCACCTTGGCCGGTCGCAAGTGATTCAATGTGCGTGCCCGGTACTGACCACTCTGACTGATCTCGATGCGCAGCGGCGCAAAATGCAAATCCGCATGATTCACATTCAGCACATAACTGCCTGAGGGCACGGCGCTGATGATGAATTTCCCATTCGTCCGCACGAATCCCAAATATTCGCCGCCATTAATTGAGAGCGTCACATCGATGGGAAACTGTGCGCTCACTTGCATTTCCACCTCCGGTGGCAAAACTCTGCCCTCGATATTGTAGAGCCTTTGTCATAGCATTGTCCACAGTCTCCGCTTCGTGGATCAATCGCTGCTGCTGCCAGAGCTAGCGCGCAGCAAGGCAGGCAATTGGCAGGCAATTTTAAACATTTTTTGATTTAGCTTTGCGAAATTAACGTAACTTAAGTTGTCATATTTAGTTGTTGTTTAGCAATAACAATAATGAATTTTAGAGCAAAGCCAACGACGAAAAAAAAAACAAAAATATCAGAACAAATTTCAAATTCAAAAGAAATAATATTCAAATATTAAAAACGAATTAAGAATTTTTTTTTTTTTGTGTACAAAATATAGCTCAATACAAAAATTGATATAGAGTTTTAAAAATAATTTAAGCACTTAATAATAACTCAAAGCAAAGCCAACTTGGCAGCAAATATTAACAATATTATTAATTCCAATTGATATAGCTTATGTCTTAAATAAAACAAAAAACAATAATAATAATAAGCAAAACAAAAAATAGAATAAAAATTCGACTGTTGAAATATAATAAAAATATATCACATAAAAAATAAAAAAATGCAAATAAAACAATATAAATAAATTATAATAATAAAATAATATAAAATAAAATAAAAATAAATAATATAATAAAATAAAATAGACTGTTGAAATATAATAAAAATATATCAAATAAATATAAATAAAATAAATATAACAAATAATATACGATTAAACCTAACTACGCGCTCTCTCTCTCTCTCTCTCTCTCTCATTATCTCTCTCTCTCGCTCTCTGTTGATATAAACCAGAACTGCCACACCCACATTGCCACTTGTGATTTGCCCTGCATAAAACTGAGATCGTGATCAATGTGACTTTTTGTTGTTTGCGAGCTGCCACAAGCTGCCAGTTGCTGCCACAAATTTGCACTTTTGTGCAACATGCTGTTGTCGCTTCTGTCCACAAGGCCACGATTATGCGATAATTTTTGTATATATATATATTTTTTTTTTGTCTGGCTGCATGTGCAATAATTTATAGTTTTTGTTTGTGGTTGCGCCTGCGCTGATGATTTTCCAATCAGTTTTTGGCTCATCGCTGTGGCAATTTCGTGGCCAGCGCTTGATTTAGCGCCAAGCCTTGCGACCAATAGATGCTGCTCTGCTTCTTACTGCTACTGCTGCTGCTGCTAGTTGTTGTTGTTGCTGTTGCCATTAAACTGACTCAATTGACAGCGGCTGAGCATAAGAATTCAAATTATAGCTGCAAGTTGCATGTGCTAACTTAGTTACGCTCACTTGACATTTGCCGCGCGCAGTCGATTAAGTTGCTATGACTTTCTAAGCTGATAGAGCCCAAAAAATAAACATAGATTTAAGTCCAGGCTTGGTGACATTTTCAAAAGCTTTGAAGCATTACAACAACTTAGACTTACTGTTTGTATTTTGAATGAGCAGAAGTTTCAGTAAATTGCCTAAAAAATAAATTTATCGAAAAATGTATACATGTTCTTAATCGTCCAAAACACAACCTTAATGCGCTATATGTTTGATTCATTATCGCTTACTAAAGTTTTTATGAAGAGAAAAATTTTTAATTTTAAAACCTTTATGTTTGTAGTAGGGTTTGCTAGTTAATAACCATTCGTACATAGCAAATAATTAACTACAAGAAATTCTCAAAATATTTCTCATTATTTCAAAAATCATTAATTGAGCTTAAATCAAAGATAATTAAATTAAGTTTATTTTTAAGCTTGTGCTGGAGAAGTTTGTTGCACATATTCAATAAGAATTTATTTAAGTGTATGCTGCTTTATGTGAAATTTAATTTTATTCAATTAACAGGCTGCTTATTTATTTTAGTTCAGCTCGCTTGATAAACTACAGCAAAAAATTCAAAGCGAGATGAGCGCCAATTTAGCAATTTGACAATCATTTTTGCGCAAATTCTGACGTATACTTACATCATTACATCAACTATATAAGCTTGAAGGTCTTCAATATTTAAATGCAGTTTATTTTAAGCCTTGCGCTTGGATAGTTCGTTTTATTAATTCAACATGAATTTATTAAAGTGTTGCTTGGTTTTAAACTAGTTGAAGCGACTAGCTGTCTACGCTTTGGTAAGTTGCCGTGTCTAGCGGGATGGGCTGTCATTCAACGCAGGATAGATGGCTCTGTAGGCTTTAATAGAAACTGGGCTGAGTATAAGAATGGCTTTGGCGAGCTGCAAGGTGAGCTCTGGCTGGGGCTAGAGAAACTGCATCTGATGACAAAGTTTCAGCCACACGAGCTCAACGTACAGCTCGGGAATTTCAAAAATGAAACAGCTTACGCACGCTTTAGCAATTTCTCAATTGGAAACGAAACACAATCCTACGAACTATTAACTTTGGGTGTAAACACTGGAAACGCTTTAAGTTTGCATAAGCATATGAAATTCTCAACTCCAGATCGTGATAATGATAACAGTCTGTTTAATTGTGCTAAACTATATTGAAGTGGTTGGTGGTCTAATAATTAATAATTAATAATTTAAAAAAATAAAACTGCTAACTTATATTTATTTCTATAGTAACCTTAATGAGTTATGTGAAACAAATTGATGAAGAACATATCGGCAATGAATGGAGAGAAATGGATATTAAACCACGAAATTTGCAGAGATTGATTAACCAATTTAAATAAAAATTTTCTAATAAATGTCAATATAATTATACATAGCGAAATATTAAATTCAATTCAAATAACAATAACTTTGTAAGTTGTATGCGTCAGATTAAAAAAATGACAATGTGCATATTTTATGCTAATTATTGTTATTTCATACAATATGTGGCAAAATAATGCAAGACCAATACGCTGATAATCAATTATAAAAGTAGTCTTATCTGCGCCATTCAAGTCGCTTTGTTCATCTATCAATTCCGTTACATAAATGATTAATTTTAAGATTTATATACACTTCTCATGTTTAAATTTGTCCATCCTGCGGCACAGCTCAGTTTATTTAACTTACACTGGGAAAGTTTCTGTCATAAATTGAATATGTGGCTCACTTGTGTGTTATCATTTAATGCGTGCTGCTTTATATCGACCAATTGGCAGCATGATTTGTGTAGGTCAGTCAAATAATCATTTATATAATATTATTAAGCAGCTAATGATGCCAATTGCAGTCATGTCAACACTCAAGCGAATCAACCGAGGAGTGCAGGACGTATTGTGATAAAGTCGTGAAGCCTTTATTACAGTATTTGCATATATCCTCCGCTAACTTATCAATCACAGTTTCATGAACGTTCAACTTCAAGCCAAGTTTGAGAAGCATGAGCTTATTATCAAGCATCTAGCTTCTTATAATTGTGCTGAGTGGGTTGCAAGTGCTTAGATAAAAATGTATCTATGCAAATGTTGAATAAAAAACTAAGCTATAAAACTATAAAATTTTTTAGACATTTAAATAATGTTAAATAAACAAAACTATCAACATCATTTGATTAGTCAAGAACGGAAGCTGAAATTTAAAAAATAATAATGTTTAAAATGGATTGCTACACAAATTCCAACTTTATATGTAACTCCATAAAAAAGTGCCCCCTCCCCATCCACCCACAACTGAAAGTGGAAAAACAAGTATTATAAATTCAATAAAAGTCGGTTTATTTTGATCACAATGATTCATGTATCCAAATTTCTTTGCTTTTCTTATACGTTCTGTTGCCCAGGCATTTGGCAGCCCTAGAGCCAGGGCTTATTTGCTAGCTGCTTGTTGTGTTCTAATACATAATTTTGTTACATATTCTGTTAATTTAATTATTTTAATTTTTTTTTTTGCTTTTTTTTATATTTTTCAATTGAGTTTGCAGTGGCAAAGGGCCCAAGAGTTAGGTCAGAACGCCTGTGGCAGCTCGCATGTAAGCCAAAGGTCCTTCAAGGTTGGCAAGAGTCCTGCAAGAAAATAAAATGTATGCAAAATTAGTAAAAAAAAATTCACTTGAATGATGAATGCAAAAATTGAAATTATTTATAGCTTCAGTAAACGATTAATTAAAGAGCAAAAATTATGATTCCAAATAATTATATAAATTAAAATGTAAATTACGTTTAATTAATAAAATAGTAAAAATTCCTGTTACAAACCTAATTAAAAAGCTACAGTTATAATAGCAATTAATTAAATAATAAAAAGTAATTAATTTTATTCATTATTAAATATTATTAATAATTATTATTAATAAAATACTTGAAATTAAAATTACATTTAATTAATATTATTTTATAAATTATAAAAGCCAGAAATAAAAAAAAAAAAAAGTTAGTTATAAATAAAAGCAAATTATTAAAAGGTTTAAATATAATTATAATTATAATGCGACATAATTAATTACAAGTAATTGATGTAAGGACTGAAAAAGTTACAGACTGACTGATTAAATAAAAAATTAAATTAACATTAATTAGTGCATTAAATATATACAAAAATAATTAAGAGCTAATTACAATTAAAATTACAATTTTTAATATGATAATTACCTTGAAGCTGTGGGCGCAGCTATATTGGTGGGCGTGGCGCAGCCCCTAAAAATCCGGCAAGCAATATGTTGCTCTCCCTTTCCCTCTCTTGCTGGGGGCTTGGAGGCGCTCGATCCTCAGGCGCTCTCAAATGGCTTGTGATGATTTTGTTTGTTGTTGTTTTGTATAATTTTGGATATATTTGTTGTTTGTTTTTGAGTTTTTTGTGGGCGCCAATTGTGTTGGCAAAACAAAAAAGGTTTGATTAAAAGCAATCTCTGCGGCGTTGCTCGAACAAACGAAAGAAAACTGAGTGCGAGACCAGAAAGCAGGCACAGAAGCTTAGGCGGTCTTCTCTTTCTTCACGCAGAACTGACGCAGTGCAGCGAGCGAATTGTGGGCGCTCAGATTTTCGGGCAGCGCGTCGCCGGTTGTGGAGCCGGAGTTGGCGCCGCTTGTGGCTGCAGCAGCGGCGGCGGCGGCGGCAGCGAGTTTGGCGCGCGTATTGGCGGCGCCGCTGCTGCTGCTGCTGCTGCCGAGCGAGTCGAACATGGAGGAGAGCGCATTGAGTGAATCGCTGGGATATTTTTTGGCTGTATCGCCGTCGTAGGACTTGTGGCTAGAGGCGGGCGATTTGGGCGTGGCCGAGCGCTGACTGTCCGCCGGACTGCGCGGCGGCAGCAGACGCGCCGAATGCGTTGACTGCGGACTGGCAGCGGCAGAGGCAGAGGCAGAGGTTTTGGGTGAATTGTTGTTGTTGTTATTATTATTATTGTTGTTATTATTGTTGTTGTTGTTGTAGCCATTGAGCAGCAGCGGCAGCTCAGCATCTGCTGCTGCTGCTTTGGGCGTCACTGCTGACGGCGGCGGCGGCGACGGCGACTGCGCACACTCCGTTTTAATTTCAAGCTTTGGACTCAGCGGAGCAGCTGCTGGCGCTGGCGACTTTTGCTGCTGCTGCTTCTCAGGCGTTTGCGTATGTGGGCGTGGCCGCGTTGCTGCCTCAGCGCTGCATTCGCTGCCGCTGCGCTCGCTGCTTGTATAACGATAATGAAATACGGATCATTGTATCGATCAGCGGCTTATTATAATCGACGGTTTCATCAATGCCCAAGCGCTTGAGGATGCTGCTGGCCACCGGTGAAGTGTTCTTGGTGGACGAATTGGAGGGACTGCTGGCGGGCAATGAGGCATGACGCGGCGGCGTATCAAAGCTGGTGGTAAACATTTGCTCAATAGCGCTGAGCACGGAGTTGGAGCCGGCGGCAGCAGCCGAACTTTTGTTGACGCCATTCTTTTCCAGCTCTGGTGATTTATTTTTTTGGGCAAGCAGCTGCGCTGCTTTGGCAATTTCCTCCGGCGATTTAACGCCCGTAATATATTGACGCATGCGCTCAGCGAACAGCGCTGCTTCGCTTTTGGCCTCCGGCTTGGCAAGCTTCTCCTGGTGCTGCTGCTGCTGCTGCGCCGCTGGCTCCTCTGCATGCGATTTCAGCTCCAGCAGCTTGCGCACTGGCAGCGACTTTTCGCGCTTCTTGGCCGCTGGTCGCTTGCGTGCGCCCGCGGACTGCAGCAGCGGCTCGGCATAATGATTGTTCTTGGCCATGTGATTGCTCAAATCTCCTAGAGAACTGAACGCCTTGTCGCACACCTTGCAGGTGAGCACAGCCGAGAGCGTGCGACTCTCCTCGGAGCTGAGCGAGTTCTGCTCCTTGTGCTCAGCACTGTGCGCATTATTTTGTGCCCCCGACTTGATGCTTATCGATTGCTCCTGTGATAAAATATTCGTATAATGCTGCGTCTCCTGCATGTGCTTGGTCATTTCGCCCAGCGAGCGAAAACTTTCGCCACAGCGCATGCATTTCAAGATTTGCATCGCCTGCTCCACGCCCTTGCCCAGCCAAACGTTCTGGCCACGCACCAGTTTGCGCGGCAGCGGCGTTGGCGGATCGCCGCGATATTGAAATGCTTGCTTAACATTTGCCGACGGCGCTTGCGATTTGCTGCGCTGCTGCTGTTGCTGGTGATGCTGCTGCTGCTGTTGATGCTGCTGCTGTTGATGTTGCTGGTGATGTTGCTGCTGCTGCTGTTGATTGCTGGGCAAATTACCAAAGGGCGGCACATTGACACCACAATGTTTGCTGTCCTTCATATGCGTAGTCAAGGCTTCTAATGTGGGAAAGCTTTGCTTGCACCAAACGCAACGGAACACGGAGCTGGCCACGCCTTTGTTTTGCCAATGCGATTGCCAAATATTGTGACGCGCTTTGGTAACTCCAGCGCCGCCTGCAGCATTGCTGGCGCCCTCTGTTGTTTGATTGCTTGCTGGACTCTTTGGCGTTGGCGTCTGCGCTTTGCTCTGCTGCTGCTGCTGCGGCTTCTCTTTGCTTTTAACTATGTCCGACATTTTCTCTAGCGGATCTACAACCAAATCGCTTTTGCCATTCCAATCGGGAAACTGTCCAGAGCGAAATATATTGGCAGCTGCTACTGCTGCTAGATAAGGATTCACACCTGGCAGCATTTGTGGCGGCGCTGCCTGCGTCGCTGCTGCTGCTGCTGCTGCTGCTGGCGGACTGTCCGACTTGAACATTTTCTTTACTTGTATTTGCCCTATGGGCGACGCTGCTTCGTGGCTGCGCTTGCGTGTGCCAACGCTTAGATCCAGCGGATTGTTTGCACCATCATCGAACTCCTCCTCCTCCTCGCTGGCCACCGGCTCGGCGGACTCGGCGCGCGCATATAGATTGGTGCGAAAGTCAAGCGCCTCGGAGTGACTGCTGGATGCGGTGGGTGACGCTTGTGGCGGCAGCTTGAACGGCCGCGCTTGCTCGCTCGCCAGCGGCAGCGGCAGTCGCGGTCCTCCCCCCGCCGCAGCTGCTGCAGCCAATGGGAAGCCATATTGTTGCGCCGCCGCTGCCACCATGTGCAGATACGCCTCCATGCTGGGCGGCTGGGCGGGCAGCGTTTGCGGCACAGCGGGAAATGTGGAATGCATGGAGCTCGCATTGGGCAGAGAGTTCAGTACGCCGCCAGCACTGGACGTCGCGTCGCGCTGCGCATTGCCATTGTCCGAGGAGTTGGAATCGTGCGAGGGGCAGCGCTCGCTCGAATTCGCCGATTCCGTGGAACGTGGACGAGCTGTGGGCAGAGCGCTGCAAAAACACGAAGAAGAAAACAAAAAATTAATTTATTAATTTTTTTAATTTAATATCTTAACGATTAATTAAAAGCAATCCTAACTTGAATTTCTCAAGGCTTTGAATTACTTTTGTTGACTAACAACAATTAGCAATTTATAATAAATACGCTAAAAAGTAATTACAGCTTTTAAATTGATTTATGCAAAATTCACTATGAATTAAATATTTTAAAAGTAATTCAAAGTTAATTATTTGCATTAGTTAAGTAAGAAAAGTGTTTCAAATTTGAAATTAAAATTTCTTTCTGAATTTTTTGCATAATGCGTATATTAATATTTATATTCAAATAAAAAATATAATAAAAACACAAGAAATGAATATTTGAAAAGTAATTATCAAATTTAATTTGATTTAATTAAATTAAATATTTATTATGCATACGAACTAAAGCAAAATTAATTATTTGAATTACTTCAAATTCAATTTACTTCAATTTACTTGAATTACTTCAATTACTAATAATTGCAAAGTATTTAAAAAATATGTAATGCATATTTAGATGATTAAAAAATAATTCAGAATTTAAAACTTGAAAATCAAAGTTTAGACTGAAAGTTAAAAATACTTTTAAGCAACAAATAAATATGAATTGATTATAAAAATGCGTTACAGACAATATTAACTGATTTAAGGCAATTGAAAAATAATTACAGTGTTTAAATTGTAATGAAAAAGTAATTAAAAATAAATTAAATGCTGTAGCTAATTAATTTTATATATTAAGCAACATTTGCTTATCAAAATAATGCACTGAAATTAAAAATTTATGTGACTAATAGCCTAAAATTGATTGCTGCTAGTGATTAACTATGATTAGGTGAAAGCGTAAACGTAATTTATTAATAACTTATTTTGCTAATCAGTTTTGCTTTATAATTTTTTGCAGACTTTCACACACACGACGCATCTGGTAAGTAATCAAGAAATCTTTATTGCTCCAAATACACACACATAGAGACACGTGTGTAAGTGTGTGTGTGTGGCGTGCAACAAGCGAGCAAGTGGCACAACAATGGCAACAATATGAAACATATGTCAACATTTCCATTTGTTATTCAAATCTAACAACGGCCCATAAACCACAACGTAACTGTGGCCAGCTGTTTGGAAAGATGCCGACCCGCCCCCCACGCCCCCCCACACACACACTCGCTGCTGTCGCTCATAAAAATCGACTATATACATATAGATATGCATATTTGTATAACAATGGCATTTAATTCGAGTCAGCAAGCGTGAGTTATGATCAGATCTCATCAACTTGATTATCGGTCAGCGCGGATTTAAGTTAGATACAGATACAGATACAGCTACAGATACAGATACATTTCACACACAAAGCGATTTGAAATATTTTGCATAAATTAATGCGCATAAATAACTAACAAATTTTTATTGCACTTAATAATAAAGTTTTGCTGTATATCGAGATCTGTTTGTATTTTCACTTGATTTCCGTTATGGCATTTTATTGCCAATTTTATAACAAGCCAGTCTTTTGTTTAGGCCAAAACACTTTTGAATAATTGTACATGTGACTTTGAAGTTGTAAAAATTTATTGACTACTTTTCGTTTTTTATGTAGGTGTTGTGTGTTGTTTTTTTTTTTTACAGCCTCAACTTGGCGCCAACTTGCTGCATAATTCTCGTTTTTATATTGCATATGTATCATTTAATTTTTTGGGTTTTTTTTCGAGTCGAGTCGAGTCGTCAAGCTGTTGATTTGACGAAGCTCTGCGCATTGACGGAAATGGCAAACATTAAAAAAAAAGCATCAGTCGATCAATAACAAAAGCTTAATTAACGCAACTTGATTTGTGGCAACAAAAGGAAGTTATCAAGCTCATAAATTGTCAAGAATTATGAACTGGTAATTCGTATTAGACAGAGAGCATGAGTGAGTGAGAGAGAGCGAGAGCTGAGTCACAAATAAATATTATTTATAATCAAATACATTTAACTGCATTAATTTACTTTTTTAAATGTTTGTTTTATTATTTAAAGCAGCTTAAAAATATAAAAATTTAACAACTTATATTTCAAGCAGCTTAAAAATAAGTTAATAATTTATTTATCAATTTACACAGCTATAAAAATATTATAAAATATAAATAAATTATTTTATTTATAAATAATTTAAAAAGGAAAAATTAAAATACATTACAATAAATGTAGTATTTTTTAAGTTATGTAGTGTAATTAAAATAATTGAATAAGCTGCTTGAAAGTTTTTCTTGATAAATAGCATAAATATTATTTAAACATATTTAAATTTGCCTCAATCAATGAAAAATATTTTTGCTTTTTATAATAAAATAATTTTTATAGTTTTGCTTTAACAAAACAATCAGTCAATAATTTTTCAAAGCGCGCATTAAGTTGTCTACGAAAAAAATTCAAATAAAAAGAAGTCACAATTTGTCAAGCTAACTGCTTTTGATTGATGAAGGCACAATGGACATAAGCTAGTAGTTACTACTAATATTGATGGACCCGATCAGTCATAGGGCCTTTGCCCATATTATTTGCTTAACAACACAACAAACTGCAGCTTTAGCAACAAAATAGTGTGTGATTCATTAGTTAATTTCGAAATCATAAAATGCAATCTTGTTATTTGATGAAGCTTCAAGCAAAATGATTAAAAGTCGCGGCGTAATTGATTGAACAAGTTTGATGGCAATGCAATTGGCTAAAAGGCATGACTAAGCGGCCACTACTAAATTACACTCTGCTACACAAAAGCGGCGCATAAATTTCAAAAGTAATAGGCACACACACACACCCACTGAACGTTTCAGTTGAGCGCAGCAAAAGTTTTTGATTTGTTTTTATTTTGATTTGCAAAATTTTTATATTTTTGCTCTCACATGAAATCGCGTGCATGATTTATTCATTGTATACGTCAGCGCCTTGGAAAAAAAAATCTACTTAACTTAACTGAAACAAATCGCATTGCAGTTCAATTTCGATTTCAAATGCATAACAACAACAAAAACTTGTTTGATTTAAAAGTTAAAGCCACATTTATGATAATGCGGCTGATAAGCGCACTTAAATATATAAATCACACATATATATAGTATATATATATATAGTCACTCTCTAGGTGGGTGTTGTGATTATTTTGTTCATGAATTTTTCTTGCATTTGATTTATAACTTTTTGGGTGCTGGGGGGCTGCTTGGAAATTTATAACGACAGCTGCATGGCGACGACAGAGCGTATCAAACAGTTCGTCAGAATTATTTTCGAACAGCACATATAATAATTTTATTAGCTTTGAAGCAAGTGTAAGCGATAAGTCGAAGTAATCAGCAGTATTTTTTTTTATTATTAATATAAAGCTAATTGCTTTGCAAGTTTCTGAACTTTTGCTCTAGCTAGACTGATAATAATAATTGTTTAATCTATAAATTAATTGCAAGCTAATTTTATTGAAACAAATATGTTTGCTCTTTGACTTTGTTGCTGCGGCTGATAACAAATTGTTATTTTTTTTTCGCTTTGACTGATAATGTTAATTGTTTAAATTTTATATTATTGCTGTCGCTTTTTGACGTGTAGTAAAATATTTTTGACTTTTGACTCAGTTGACTGATAATTATTGTTTAATATATATAAATTAATTGTGAGCTAATTTTGTTTTTGCTGATTATATTAATTGTTTCAATTTTATATTATTGCTGTCATCTGTTGACTTTTAATGAAATATGTTTAAACTTTGACTGATAGCAATTGTTTAATATAATTATGGAATCGACTGCTAATTAAATTGTTTATTGCATATAAATGAATTGTTTACTGATATGACTTGAATTTTATATTTTGTTAGGTAGTGCAATGCAAACTATTAAAAAATCTGAATTATATAACTACGACAAGTTATATAATTAATTATTGTTTATTCAGTTTGCACGTGGGCAGCAGCAGCAACAGCAAATTAAATATAGCTAATCGATTAATTTTATAGATGCACTAATTAATTAAACACATTTGATTAGTATGTTAAAGCAAAAAGGCAAGCGTAGCTAATTTAAACAATTAATTAATGCAATTTAAATTTGCTGTGCAAAACACAAACAAAATGATTTAACATTCAACTCTGTTGTTTAAATTTAATCATAAATAAATTTAAAATAAATTAGCGCACTATTAAATAAATATTAATATTTAACTAATTTCCTAAGCTTAACTCTTTCGCTCTCTATTTAAATTCTTAGCGCTCTTTAATTTGAGCTTCGTAATAAATTTAATTTAATGTAAAATTCTTTGCTGTGCTTCACTCTGTATTTAAATTCTTAGCGCACTTTGACTAATACTAAATATTAATATTTAAATAATTGCCTAATCCCAGCTATTCCACTCGCTATTTAAATTCTGAACGCACTTTAATTTAGTTAATTAACACTTACCCGGCATTTAGCGCCTGTCTGTAGATTTCGAGCATTATAGCTTCGTGCAACATTTTCAAGTTTTGTTGAATTTTGCTGCGGCAAGTGTGTGTGAGTGTGTTGCAAGTGTTGCTGTTGTTGTTGTTGTTGTTTGTGTGTTGGTGTGACGGCCGCTTGTTGAATATTATTAAATGTAAGTTAATTTTAATTTGACACAATATGCATGTAGATTAACTAATTTAATTTGTTTATTGTATGCTTTTGTTTACGTTTTGCACTTGGTACTTAATATTTAATATTTATTCGTATAGGTTTGAATTTTTAGCGTTTTGAGCTACGTATAACGTGTATTCTTTAATATACATATATATATATAATATATTTAATTAATTTTCATATGGCAGACAGAAAAAAGTTGTTGTTTAATATACATAGATTTTGTTTATTTTTTTATGTTGTAAGTTAATTTAATAATTGCATTTGCATCGTATACTTCGTTAAGTTTTGTTGATTTTTTGTTTAAGTAACTCTTTTTTTATTTTTGGTGAGCAAAATATTGTTTAAATATAAATATTTTGTGTATGTTGTAGTTTGTTTTTTAATAAATATATATATTCATTTAATTTAATTAGCGTATAATTTGTTGTGGCTTTTTGTTTTAATTTATTTACGTATACTTTTGTTGAACCATTTGTTGTTGTTGTTTTAGTTGTTGTTGTTTTTGTATTTCAGTCTTTGTAAAGCATTTTACGCACATTTATTTTCATTTGTTGCTGCTGTGTAATTTGTTGCTGTTGTTGTTGTTGTTGACTAGATATGGCGGCATTTGTTGCAAAATATAACCGTTTGCATGCAATTAAATAATTTCAATGCTCTCTCATTGGTTTATCACACTTTTCGTAAAATTTGTAAATGGCGTTTTATTTGATTTGGATGATTTTATTTGCTATTAATTGAATTCGCAAGAAACACGCGCGTTATAATTTTCGGCACACAGTAATTTTTTAATTCGCTCGCGTTTACGTATTTGCATGTATTTGTGTAAATGCGTGTGGGTGTGTTGTTGTTGTTGCTGTTGCTTGGTTTGGTTTCTGTTTTGTTGTTTCTTGTGCGTTTCATCCGGATTCCGTCGTTACTCGTTTGAGAGTCGAACAGCGAATGAATGTTGCCGTGTCGTCACTGGCTGCGCGGTAGCGTCCTCTGCTGCTGCTGAGCTGCGCTGCCTGCGCTGCGCGCTGTCAAACTGATTCAGTCAAGAATCAGACACAAACAGCAGGAACGACAACACCAACAACAACAACAAGAACGACGACAATGCTCTTCTTCTGCGCTGCTGCTGATTGATACCAAAAAAATGAAGTTCAAAGCGCGGTGGCAGCGACGCGACGCGACGCGCACACGTTTCGTTTCGTTTCGTTTTGTATTTGTGTCTCCCTTTTTCTGTCACAGTGTGCGTGTGTTGGAGTTTGTGTTTGGAAGCTGCGTTCTTCTTCTTTTTCTTGTTGTTGTTGTTGCTGCTGTTGGTGCTGTTGGAGTTGTCGCTGCCGTTTGACGAGAGCTGGACTTGAAAAACACGATGCTGACAAACCGACGTCACACGAAGCGCGCATTTGGCGACGGCAATTTCTGATTCGATTTCGTTAAGCGACGGCGCAACAATGCGAAGCTTGTTGGCTGCTGTTGCTTTTGTTGTTCTTTTTTTCTGTTGTGTGTGTGTGTGTGAGTTAGCGCCCCCCACCAAATAGACGACGTCGACAGCGCGCTGCGTGTTGATTACTGCTGCTGCTGCTGCTGCTTTTTGTGCTGAGTACTGCGTTTGTTTTTTTTTTGCTTTTGATTCTCCTCCCCCGCCGGCAAGTTTTTGCTTTTGCTGTCACAAATGCTGTGATTAAATGTGCGTCTGTCTCGCTCGCGCACGCTGACAGCGACGTTGGCGTCTGTGCTAATTAATTAAGCGACGCGACTAGGGCGACGGCGGCGCTGCGTTTTACCCTTTTGACGAATATTTTTACGTAGTTCTTGGCGCGACGCAGGGCTCAAGAGCTTTTGCACACAAACATGATCGTTCACTGTAACGGTCTGAACATGACTGAACATGTGGAGCGCGCGCCATACAAAATGCCAGCGCCAAAGAGAGCGAGAGAGCGCAAACGCGAGAGCGGCAAACTATTGCGCATGTTACCCCTGCATTCCAATTGGGAATTGCAATAAATCTTGTTTATGTGAGCCAAAGTGGAAACGAAACACTGTTTGCCAGCGCAGGGGAACGAACGAACCGAACAGCAGCTGCGCTCTCTCTCGCCCACGCTGCGCTCGTTCTCTCTTTGAAATTAGCTGCTGCTGCTGTGTTTCGTCAGCACGTCACCCTTTGTGCCTGAGCAACTGAAACGTTCAGTTCGGTTTCATAGTGAATTCCGATTCCATCACTCCGCCACAATTAAGATTTATGACAGTTCAAAACAAATTTTCTCACTCTCGCATGAGCTAGCTCGCTCGCACGCATTGCTAGTGAGTGTTTTGTATGTGTGTGTGTGTGAGTGCTGGTGGCTCGTTCTAATTTGTTGCTCTTATTGTTGTTGTGCAGCTGTCGCGTTTTCGACATTTTGTCTCTCTGTCTGGCAGTTTTTTGCACAGTGTGCGGGTGTTGCTTATGTATGCGTGTGTGTATGTGCTCGTTCTTATTGGCAACATTTAAAATGTTTGTTACGTCTACTATCAATCTAGAATTTGCATATAAAATAAATCAAGTATTTCGGCATTTACACAAAGCCATATGCTTTGGCTATATAAAAACTAGATTTGGAATTTTTGATTTCTTAACGCACATTCCACGCTACTTAGGGCACGACGGCTGAGAATTCCAAATAATAATTTATCAAACGAACTTTTATGTTTCTCTGAGCTCATAAAAAAATTAATGCGCGCCAGCAAAGCAGCAAAAACTTTCAGTGAAGAAGACCGTAGGCCGTAAGAAATATTAAATAAAAATGCCCAAATCAAATTATAGAATCGTAAAAGTATTTATTGCTCATTGAGAGTGAGTGAGTGAGAGAGAGAGAGAGAGAGTTGTCAATCGGCGGCGACAGGAGCAGCGACTGACACAAGGCGGAGCCAAGTGGTTCCAAGTGATTTGATTATCATCGGTTAATTGCTGAATCGTAAAAACTTTTATGACCTTCTGGTCTGCTGCTGGCCGAGACAAGCAACAAGTGCAGCCTGCGAGGATTGGCCATCAATAAAAAAAGTGTCCACCATTTTTTTTTTTCGCTTCACTCTCAAACTCTTGTCAGCAAGTTGAAACATTTTTTTATGACCGGCATTCGTCAACAATTAGCGGCTTTAAACTCAGATAATGTGGTCTTAATGCAACTTGCCACAAGTACCACAAGCGCTGCAGCTTAATGGACAATAAAGTGCCGGAGGCAAGCAGCAACAAACGTAAAAATAATAAAGTGGCAAACATAGAAGAAAGCTAACGCGCTTTATTAAGAACTTTATTAAGCGGCTTAAGCTTAAATTAACATTTTTTTCGAGTAGGCAGCGCATTTGATTGCTAAACTTTCGTATTTCTTAGATTCATTCATCTTTGTCTTTGTTTGTAGCTTTTTCTTATGCTAATGCACGACAATGTGCGAATTAATGCTTAGCCAATTAAATATTTGGACTGAAAGAAAATTTAATGCACAATTTAAATTCAAAAACGATATTCGTCATTGTCAGACGGAGCTCTCGTTCTCTTGATGCGAATGTCAACGCTTCCGGACATAACAATAATCGCCCATATTAAAGCATCAGCTGTGTGTGTGTGTGCATATATTTAAACAGTTATGCGCATAAGTATTGGAACAAAGTATGGCAAAAGTTTATTTAATGCTACAGCAATTGATGAGCAGCAATGTCACAATACTTTTATGTTAAACTGTACATTAGCCAATAGCAAATGTGCAACTTTAAATTTTAATTTTATTACAATGCTTACTCAGACTAAAATTGAATACTTGCTCAGAAATTAAAATGATATAATGATAATTTAATAGATATATAATAAAAATTGACATATAATATTTGTAACAATGTTGAGCTTTAATTTATTAAAATAGTTTAATTTTTGTTTTATGTTAAACTGTTTGCTATAAAGCTAAAATAGTTATAATATTTTGATCAAAAATTTAAGTTGAATTTTTCTTTAAATTTAAATTTATTATTAACATATTTATCATTTACACTTGGTTTAAATTTTTAAAGGCTGTTAAATTTGAATTACAATTACTTGTCAATTAAACTAGTTTTCAAAAATTATCATAATTTAATGAAGAATTCTAAAAATTTGATATTTTCCATTACTTTCAATTCGATTTCAATTCTATAATGAATTTAATTTGCATAAATATATTGTATAATATATAAAATAAAGCTTGCACAGCTTTTTAACTTTTCAGAGAAATTGCTATATTTTAATTGTTTATTTTCAATTACTTTCAATAAATATACTTTTGTGCCAGACTGTATCGAAAGCAATAATAAAAGCTTAAATAAAAAATTTATTAATAATTTTTGTCACATTTAATTGCAAGTAAATATACAAATTAAAATGAAACGCTTAATAAGATGTAAATAATTAATTAATTTATTTTAAGCTTACATATAACATTTTAATTTAAATAATTTTCTATAGTTCTTGTTAGCATACTGGCAACTTGAACTGTAGCTAAAGCTATGTGTGGACAGTTTGCTATAAAGCCCCCAAAGCTCGCCCACGAGATTTCTCGCCGAGCTCTCTGAGTTATTGCCCAGAGCAAATAGATTGTCAAAAATCGGAACGATACGCTTCAGGTTTATTATTATAGTATTTTGATGGGCTGGATTTATTTTTAATGTGGCCTGGGGATTAACTTTTTGGCGTGCTAACGAAACATTTTTCAATTATGAAAGCAGCGTAAATCTTCCAAGTGGCAAAATCTCAATGCGCAAATGTCAGCTAAAAATTAAATTATGGCATTGACGCGATATCAAAAGATATATCTGCATATTTATAGCTATAGCCTGGCTATGTTAATATATGTAACTATGTAATTAAGCAAACTTTAGGCTGCGGCACGTGTGCTTGATTATAAACATTAAAATTATTATTGTTTTTTTTTTTTTTTTTTTTTGGCTTAACGCAAACTAAAAATCGAGCTAAATTTGCAAAACTCGTCTCATCTCGTCTTTTGATAAATATTTATTCGTTGCGATAAATCAATCAAATAAATTACAATTAACAAAAGCAATAAACTTTTGATTTGAATTTGAAAGCGCGCCAGAGCGAGAGAGCGCAAGAGACCGCGAAATATCAAAAATAAAAACAAAATTTTTATAATTATAAAATAGAAATTTATGTGCGCCAAAAAGCGCAAAACAATAAAATAAATTTATATAATAAAAAAAATACATTGCTAATTGATCATCAAAAGGTTCTGCTGTTATTTTTATATATATAAAGCAGCTACAAATCTGGTTTCGTTATTATCCAAGTTTAGACAAACAACAACAAGAACAACAACAATCGAAATCAGCAGCACACAATTCAGATCGTAAAACATTAATTCAACATTATGACAAAAGACGATCGCGAAGATATCACAAAACAATTTCGGCAGCGGCATTAATTAACTGCCAAGCCAGCTTCAGCTTCATACAAAAGATACATTTTGTTATTGTTGTTGTTGTTGTATCTTTTAAGCTCGCTATGCTAAAATCTGTTTCGGTTTAAATGGCTAAACATTAATTTTAAATGCCCGTGTTTACTACAACTGAAAGCCAATACGGAATTTCAATCGTTTCATCAAATGCGTTGACAGTAAAATTTTATTTATTTTTTGTATTTTATTTTATTTTTTGTTTGGCTTAACTAAGTGGGCATCATTTAATGGTAATTAGCACAAAAAGCACAGCGAATTAAAATATATTCAAATGAAATTTGAGAAAGTAGCAGCGGCAGAAAATTAATCAAAAGCACTTTGAAACGCTTAGAGCTGATTGCATAAATATTATGCAGTTCATTTTTTTTTAGTTTTTGATTTTAAGATAGTTTTTGATTAAGATATTTATTAGATAGTTAATATAATTTGCATTACTAACTGGTTTATGTTAGTATTTGTCTATTTTTAACGCAAAAAAAATATTTTTAAAAAATTCTATATTAAAAATTTTATTAAAAATTTATTTATGGCAAAGATTTGAAAGCGAGTCTTTTTATTAATTGCCAACTTTGCACTACTTTGGGTTAAAATTTGCATAAAAAGCAGCAACTATTATTTGAATTTCATTTTCTCATAAATTTTAATTTTAAAAAAATAATAAAAATGTTTGATAATAATTATTTTATGTTTAATAAAATATTATTACTCACAAATAATAACCAAAACTTAAGCTTTATCAAATTAAACAAAATTAATGAATTACTATTGGAGAAAAATCCTTGCTGTGTAATTTTTATAACATAATGCTTCCTAATTTTAATTAATACTATAATTTAATTGATTACAGTTGTGTATTATTATATTTATTAAAACTCAGTGATAAAAAAAAACAAAAAATTATTTGCCTATTTATTTTAAAAACTAAAATCATATTACCTTTAATATTTCTTTTAAATTGCTATAATCAACAAAAATAATTTTTTTTATCAAACTAAACAATATGAACTGAAAATTTTGAAGCACTTCAGTCGAAACTTGCTGCAGCTAGTTGACAAATGTTGCACTTAAAATGTGGCACGTTGATAATCCAGTCATAAAATACGCGACTAATTAGAATATCAAGCGCCGTCGAGTTGGACCGCAAACACAGCAAACAGCTTTTGTCTGCATACAAAAAAAAAACACAACCCACTGCAATTTATGATAACACTGAAAACTGCATTTATTTTATATATATATATTTTTTTTTTTTGTCAACAACAATAACAAATTAATGGTTAGTTTATATATTTTTTACAAGTTGCTGTTGCTGTTGCAGCTTTAGTCGAGTTATGGGGCTTGTAAATGAAAGCGCGGGGGGTGGGGGTATGTGGCAGAAAAATAGCAAAAATCATATAAAACAACAAGCCGCATGGCGTAAAATTATGAGCGACACTGTTAAGCTCTGCGGGATCAATACAACGTCCAAACGGTAAATTACAAGAGCAGGCCCATCAAGCCAGCTGGCCTATAGCTAAGGGTATTAGTGCAAAGGGAGAGAGTGAGAGACTGAGAGAGCGAGCTGGCGAGCGGGGATTTAGGATATTTCGATTTTTATAGTTTTGGCTTAAAACACAGTCGGTTGGTCTCTCGGCATATTTACGACTTTACGGCTTGATTATGGAAACTGAACGAACGCTGAACCACAATGCAAAAAAAAATATACAATAAACAATTTTAATTTAATGCAAACGATTTCAGACTAAAAAAGCCGGTTCAATATTCAGTTTGTGTGCGTGTGTGTGTGTGTGAGATAAATGAGTTGGCAAAATGAAATAAAATAAGAGATATGCAAGTGGCTTATGAAACGAAGATTTTTATGTAAATTTGTAAACGGAATTTCTGCAGGAAGTTATTGATAGAGTAGGTAGAAGAAAAAGAAAAATAATTCCTGGAATTCTTGCATTAAAATTGCTAACAATTTATTTATCTATTGTTAAAGTGAATGAAAGTGATGAGTAAAGCAAACATAAGTTTAAAAAATATAGTTGGACTCTTTAGAAACTGGATTCCACTTTAAATATTTATTTTCGACTGCTGTAAAAGGATTCGGGGCTTAAATATTTATGCATGTTCATCTGGATTGAAGCTTTAATATTTATTAAACAATTTATTTACCTATTGCTAAAGTGAAAAGAGTGATGAGTGCAGTAATAATAATTTAAAAAAATATGTCAAAAGTTTTAACAGTTGAACTCTTTAGAAACCTTAATGGATTGGATCTGTATCCGACCTTAAATATTTATTTTCGTGCCTCGAGTATTTATTTTGACTGCATTGAAAAAGGATTCGAGGCTTAAATATTTATTTATTACATTTGCTTTGAACATTAAATATTTATTTCGTCTGAATCGAAGCTTAAATA
This sequence comes from Drosophila busckii, assembly GCF_011750605.1. Lineage (NCBI taxonomy): Eukaryota > Metazoa > Arthropoda > Insecta > Diptera > Drosophilidae > Drosophila > Drosophila busckii. The sequence goes on from NC_046604.1 coordinate 2,886,345, forward strand.
TATATTAAACAATTTATTTATCTATTGCTAAAGTGAAAAGAGTAAAATAAAAATAATATTAAATATTTATTTCGTCTGAATCGACGCTTAAATATATATTAAACAATTTATTTATCTATTACTAAAGTGAAAACGAGTAATAAAAATAATATTAATATTTATTATTTGAGCTTTTTGTGTATTAAACAATTTATTTATCTATTGATAAACTGATAAAGTGAAAAATAATTTTAAAAAAATATGTATAATATATAAAAATTTAAACGAGTGTTGAAACGGGCCTTGAAATTAAATTATTTATTTCGACAGCTGAAAAAGGAGCTTAAATATTTATTTCGGGCATTCAAAATGGAGGCTGCTGTTCATCAGCAACTGATATTACATTTTTATTTCGAGCCCATGTTCAGCTGAATCTCATCTTAAGTATTTATTTCAGTTCCATGTTGATCTAAAGCGTATCGTAAATATTTATTTCGATCTCTCTAGTATGTAGTCCAGATTTTCAACAAGCTTTATTGCTTTTATTGATTTAACCTGCATAGTCCCAAGTCCCAAAATGATGTCTCAAAAGCATAGAAATGAGCTCGATTATCAGTCTAGAATACATTTAAACTAAAGATGATAATCGCAGACGCTTGCAACTTAATTGTCGAGCTGCATTATTGTTAATAAAAAAACATAACAACTTTTTAGCTGAGAAAATGAAATAAACAAGATCATAAAATGGAAACTATAACAGTTGAGCGAGCAAGTGCCAAAGGCAAATGGAGAAAGAATATATTTTTTATAGCTACATTAAACAAGAGACTTGAAAAAAGGGCGCAATACTTTCTCAGCGACTTTCACATAAATAAGCGAAGCCTGCGCGCTGACAAATCTTCAGCTGAGAAAGAGAAAGAGAGAGCGAGAGCGATATCGAGAGAGTGACGAGCGATTGCCGCCTGCAAGTGTCAATATAAAATAACAACTTTATTGAACCTTATTTATTCGAGGGCGAACCAATAAAATGGGCAACTTTATAATGATGCACATAAATAAATGAAAGGCAAACAACACAAAGGCGAAACCGAAAGACAAAGCTACAAGAGAGACAAGACAGCAGACGAACATGTCAACAACAACAACAATAAATGGCATTGAGGATGTGTTTTGTATCTTGAGCTCAAGAGACAGCGAGAGAGAGAGCGCGAGAACAGACTTTGATTTGTTTGGCTGCCAAATCAACAACAATTCAAGTCAGACTCGCAGCATCACAAATAACAGCGATGAGTAACAGGATGTGAGCCAACTGCTGGCCAAAAAAACAAAAAAAAGAAAGAAACAATTAAATAAAAAGCAGCCACGTTGACAAGACAAGGCTAAAAGCTTAAGCAATTCATTGGCTAAAATTAATAATCTGTTCGCTGTTGTAGGCAGAAATTAAAAATAAATATTTTTAAATAAGTCAACTAATTTATTTGAACAAAATAAATTCAAAGCAAATAAAATATGCATTTAAAATAATAATGAAAAATAAAATAATATGAATTTATTTATTTATTATTTATTATTAAAGTAATTATTTATTTAGTACTCTACATTTAATTTCATGATATATTTTCCATTAATTTTTTTGGTTCATAATAATTTTATTGTAATTCCCTAAGATAATTATTAATTCTCTAAAAAAAAATAAGCAAACATCTGCTGTTTTTTATTCAGATATTTGCTTTAATAAAATACAATAATTAAATTAATATAACTATATAAAAAACTTATAATAAAACACTTGCATAAAATATAAAAATTAATTTAGCACCTGCTAAAAATTAAACAACTGGTTAAAAAGTAAAATATTTTGGCATTTATGTATGTACCTATGTATGTAATTTTTTTTGTGAAAAATATTTTTAATCTTGTTTAGCTCGATTCATATTGGTATTGAAGTGTAAAAAATATTTGGCCACTTTGTATTTTGTACCGAACTTAAACTATGTTAATATACTTAATTTTTTAATTAATTTAAATTTGCTGTAAAAAATAATAAATAAATTAATAAAAAAAAAAATTTTACAGCAAGATTTAATTTTTTTAATTTGACGGTTCCAAAAAAATTTCTATGCTTTACGCACGCATGTGTTTTATTCATAATTAAAAAAAATTAAAATAATAGAAAATAGCTTAATAGTTTATATAATAATAAAAATATATATAAATCTAAGAAAATTTAACAACGGCAGCAAAGTTAAATAAAAAGTTATCAACGTGCTCGGGCGTACGTCAACATTTAATTTAAATACGATAACAATTTATAAATACATATTATATATTTTAACGATAGTACGCAAATAATGTTGCAGTAATAATAACTCAGATTTTGTGGTTGTTAATTTTTGACACGAGCGTGTGAGCTGCCAACAGCCGCAACAACAGCAAAAGCAACAACAACAAAAGCAACAGCAACAGCAACATGGGTCATTGTTTATTTTGAATCAATGCGTAGCGCCGCCAATTATCGAGCGTTGATAAAAATTGTACGCACATATATATAAATAAATATATATAATAATAAATGAAGTACAGGGCAACATAATTATGACGTCAACAACAGTTGCTGCTGTTAATGTTGCTGCTGCTGCTGTTGTTGTTGCGGTTTATTGGGCCAGATGCAGACAAGAGTTGCGCTCTCTCTCTCTCACTCTTTGGTTGCAGTTTTGATGTTTTTTGGGGGTTTTGGCGCCATTGTCGGCCAACAACAAAGCTGTCGGCATTTGCTTTGATCTTGGGCCGACGCGCTGACTGTTAGAACTTGGCTAATTGCTGTGCCGCCTTTTGTAATTGATAAGTGCGACTAACTATTGCTGACACGTTCGGACTTCACTCACTCACTCATTCCATTCACTAAGCGCTAAGCACTTAATTTGCTTGACCAACCGCATGCGCATTTGGGGTTAAGCTTCCGCTTTTACTGCGTTTGATGATCGATTGTGAATTTGGCAATCGCACACACATACGCATACACACACACACACACACACATACTGACGGATTAATTCTCGATCAGAAACCTGCATGATAGATGGCTGGCTGACCGGCTCTTCCATCATGTCTATGGCTTTTCTGTTTGGTTTTTCATTTTTTAGCTGGGCTTAAGTTTTCGCCCGGAAAATTGATTGAGCTACGTGTGTCGCGTCGTCGTCGTTGTCGGTCTCAAGGTATTTCAATTTATATATGTATATATATACTTTGTTTTTTGATTTATTTGCCGCACACTTTAATTCTTTCACTTGTTTTTGTTGCAAATCAAAAACCAAAAAAATTCAACTTCAAATTAAACAAATAAACTGTCTGCAGTTTGACGCTGATGTATGCATTGTCTTAGATGCCTCCCATTGTTAGCTAAGTGGGTGGTAAATTAACACTTGTGGGTGCTTTGTTATTTTTTCTTTTTTGGCATTGATCAATTGCTTTAAACAATTGCCGTGCTCAATTTTATTTAATTGAGCGGCATGGTGTATAATAGATCGAATATATATGTGTTTTATATATATGCATTTGAATACAATAATTAAGTAATTTTATCTCAGCCTTAATCAGGGATTAATCAATATTATATTTTTTTTATTTATGAAAATAATTAATGACAAAAAAAATACAGAAAAATAGTTTATTTTTGATTCTTTTCTAAAAAAAAACTAGAAAAAATTTTTTTATAAAATAAATATTTTTTTAATATTATTTTTTTTTTAATTTTTTTTTATAATACAGTATTTATAATTGATTTTACAATTATTTTTATTTATTTTCCTTTTTTGTTTTACTAGGAAAAAATTATATTTTTCATATTAAAATAATTTCATTATTATTCAATTTTTTAAAATTTTTCTAACTCTAAAAAATACTTCTTAAATAACAAGTATTTATATTTGATATAATAACTCTTATTTTATTTCCTTATTTGTTTCTCATCCCGCAGTAAATATAAAACTAAAAAATTATTTTTTAATACTATAATATTTTTATTAGTATAATTTTTTTTTTTAAATTTTTTAACTGCAAAAAATACTTTTAAAATTAAAGTTGTTAAATAGTAAGTTGATTAATCAAATTCAACAATTATTTTTATAACTAAAATTGAACGCAATAATAAAAAATTATTTTTGTCACTTTTAAATTAAATAATTATTAATTAGAATAAGAAATACAATTAATTGTTATAATAAAATTTTAAACTAAGGCACAACTAATACATGTATTAAAAATTAAATATAATATTAATATACTTTGTTCGCCAACTAATTTAATTACTGATTTCACTTTAAAATTTTAATGCATTTTGCTAAGTTACAGAATTATTTATGAGTGCGCGACTTTGCTATAACTTTAATACTATTTAATTAACAAATGTCTTAACAGCTTAGGGCACTCGCATGAAATTCGTGGCTTATTATAACTTTGTTATGCTTTGGTGCTTCAAGTGTTCAATGCACTCGACCCATTGAATTAGTTTTGAGCGTCTCGACTGGGTGTCCCCATTTCATTGGCATTAATTGCTAGAAAACATAAATAAAAGCGTCTCAGCAGCGCAGCCTAAGTATTTATTTATTTGGTGTAAGGATCGGCAGCGCATTGCGAAAACAAATAATAAACATTTGGAGAACTTGCAGTTGGAGAGATCGCTTGGGTGTGTGTGTGTGTATTTGGAATTTAAATGCAGCCACGCTGAGCGCTGAGCGCTAAGCGCTGGGGCGGAGGTCGGAGTTCAGCGCTGAGTGCTGGCTGCAAAATAATTTAAGAGTGGGCGGGGGGTGGTGGCAGCCATAAATACCAAAAGCATTGCTCATAAATCTTTCAATGGTTAACGCAGGCAATTGAATTGCTTTGCTTAAGCGTTTTATACTTTCGTTATTTGTTTTGATTTCAAATGAATGAAAGATGTGCGCAGCGCGGAGAGCGAGAGAGTGAGAGAGAGAGCGAGCTATTTAACACTAGAGCAGCAATTGCTGCCACAAATCAAAACATCTGTCACTCAGCACTCGCCCGCTGACAACAACGTTGAGATACAAATTATCTCGCTGGGCAAATGCATCTTCTCGATTTGTTTGTTTGTTTGTTTGTTCGCCAAGTGCTGCTGCCGTTTGATTGGCTCGTGTTGAGTTGCGCCCGTCGCGTGGCCTCTCGCTCTCACTCTCTCTCCCTCTCTCTTTCGCTTGCTCGCCGCTGAGCGCTGAGAGATTTCAATTTAAACATACTACTGACAGATTTATCAGGTATTAGATCGATACATGCGTCAGCGCTGCCGCTGCCGCTGCCTCTGTCGAGCTAATGCGACTAATGCTCAATTGCTGGCAAATCGATCTTGTGCTTAATCAAGGCAAAGTTCGATGAGCTGTGACAACTTGAAGTAATTTCTAAAATTCTTAAGAAACTATTGCAAATATGAATTAATTTATCAAGAATTTAAACAAAAAACAAGCATTTTATAATGAAATGAAAAAATATGTTTGCACTTAGTTAATAATTAATTAATTCATATATTTTTTTTTATTAAGATAGATTGATACTATCTTTGAATGATAGTTTAAGTAAAATTTAGCATTTTATGTTTTAATTTTCAACTTGTAAATATTAATAATTTGATAAAGTTTTTGCAAGAAAATTACTTTATAACATTTATTATGAAATAATAGAAAAATTAAAAAAAAAGGATATATATATTTCATTTATTATTTTGGCATAAGAATTTTTTTATAGTTTTCTTTTAAAGCAATTGAAAGAATTATACAAATTTTATAATTTTAATAATTTTAATTTTTTTCAATGAGTGAAATAAAAGAAAAGAGTTAAAAAAAGATATTTATATTTAACGCAATTATTTTATTCTGTTCAAATTGCTTAAACAATTTTATAAGCTTAGAACAATTGCAAACAATTATACAGATTAATTTTATTAAGCTGAATTTTTAAAGTGAGTGTTGAGCTTGAACTCATTGCTGCCTACGAATTAGTTTGGTTTTATGCATAAAATATATTTTTAAAAATTTAATCATGTATATTAAATGCTAAGCAATCATTTTTGCATTCAAATAACTTAACTAAAATTATTTCACATGCCAAGTTCAACATGAGACTGCATAAATAGCCTCAACTATTGATCTATTATAACTCTCAGTGTTTATCTCACTTTCAATAGCTTACATTGAAATGAAAAAAAAACTAAACAATTGCATATGGAAACCAAAAAGTCTACGCAAGCCATGTGGGCGACCCACTTTGCGTATGTGTGTGTGTGTGTGCAGAGTTCATATCTCTGTGTGTGTGTGTTCAGTCATCCATCAATCAAATAAACTGGCGGATGTCCAAATGACTAACTGGCCAAGTGACTGACTTTTTGATTTGAGTGAATGTTGTGCGTGTGCTTTAAATGACGCAGCAAACCACCACCCCACCCGCCCAGCACACCCAAACACTCTACGCTTAATCAGTTTGGTAGCCCAAGTTACAGGTATATAGCTAAAGCTACAGCTCTGACATTTGGCCAACGTCAACTGACGCACGATCGATCAATCAGTTAAAACAGTCAGCCATCCATCAGCAACACACACACACGCACACACACACATACACATATATAGAGTAACATATTTATATATAGCGAGCGCCGTTTGGCTTTTTTGATTGATAACTGCACGTTATGAAAATAAAAAAGCTCAACGCAAATTTACTTAACCGACTTCGATTATGCCAACTGATAATGTTATACGCAATCCAATGGCATCAATTTCAACAATCTAACTGCTAAACTTGTTGAAACTTAATTAAATGATTGCATTAGTTGGAACAGCAGTTAATAATATTTATAAGAAATTCAACTTGAAATCAGTTTAGACTCTGCACAAAATCAAACAATCAAAATCTTTTAGTTTAGTTTTTTGTCGTCGAGTTGAACTTGAAATAATTCTAGACCCTGTACAAAAAATGCGCAGCGGTCTTTTAGTTCAGCGAAGCTCTTAAAATAAACATACAAGTTCTTGATAAGCTGATAATAATATTTCAAAAATTTTAAATAATTTACTCTATATTTTTGTTTATAACGGTCTTTTAGTTCAGTCTAATATAATTTAAGTTCATAAAGTAAACATATGAATTCTGGTAAACATATAAATGAAGCTGATAATAATATTTATAAAAAGTTTAATTTCAAATTTAGTAAATTGTACTCTGTATTTTTGTTCTTAACGGTCTTTTAGTGCAGCTTAATAAAATTTAAATTTAAAAAGTAAAAATATAAATTCTTGATTAGCTGATAATAATATATATAAAAAGTTTAATTTCAAATTAGGAAATTGTACGCTGTATTTTTGTTTTTAACGGTCTTTTAGTGCAGCTTAATAAATTTAAGCGCTTACTTTATGCGAATATATAAATACAAATAAATAAAAATATTAATAAAAAGATTTAATATGGAATAAATTAATAATTTGTGTTATATTTTGTTTTTAGACTCTGTACAAAACATGTTCAGCGGTCGTTAAATGCAGTCGAATAAAATTTAATGCGATAAGGTAAGTAAATACATATATATTATAAATCAGCAGCTAATATTTATAAGAAGCTGAAATAATATTAGACCCTGTACGAACAGTACTGCGGTCTTCTAGTTTAAATGAATCAAATATAAGCGTAGTAGCAAATAATATTTTATGTAAAGCTTAACATAAAATTTTATTAATTGTAAACTAAACATTTTTGTTTTTAGACTCTGTTCAAAAAGCATACAGCGGTCATTTATTTCAGTTGAATATAATTTGAGCTTATAGTTCATACATATTGTTTTTTAGTCAGCTGATAATAATATTTATAAATAGTTGAACCTGAAATAATTTTAATCTATGTTTTGGTTTTTAGACCCGGCGTCAAAAAAACAATCAAAGCGGTCTTTTAGTGCAAATAATGTGAATTTTTGATAAGCACATAATAATATTAAAAGTTTTAAAAAATTCTAAACTAAATCTAAAATTACTTTTTTTTTTATTATTACAAATATATATATAATTTATAGAATTTAGCTACATTTGTATATGCAAGCTTAAACTTTTGCTGTCTACAGCGTCTTATGCTGTCGGTTGTGTTGAAAAGTTGCTTTAATTATGCTTGAATATATTTTTATTATACATTTATGCATTTGTTTATTGACATTTGTTAAATTTATTGTTTTAATTTGATGTTTGAGCACATGCTTAACATTATATTTAATATGAGAGCGAGCGCGTCTTGTTTGTGGCATTAGAATAAAATTTTATTTTTATGCATTTCACATTTTCATCAAATGCAAAATACAAACAACAGTTTATGTAGAGCGAGTGAAAGAGAGAGAAACAAAAGAAAAGCGCTGCTGACGAAATGAATAAATGAGAGAATGTTGCTGCTGGCGGTGCACATAACTTTAAATTTGTATTACTACCCAGAGCCCAATGAGCCACACACACACACACACAAACAAACATTACGCCAAGGCATTGTTAAGACGGCGCCAGAGACAGAACCGAATGAAAAATACAAAAGGAAAAACCTGAATTCCATTTTGCCAACTCCCAATGCAACACGGCCACCCCCCCCACAAACCCCCAACACAACAATTGCTGTGCGCTCTCTATCGCTCTCGCAGCTTAGACTCTAAATGAAAATGCTTGAGAGTGTGCACAGAATTTTGATTTTTTCGTACGTCGCTTCGTCATGTCGTTTGCTTGCAAATCAATTTAATGTCAGTCATTTTGCCGCTAAGTGGGAAATTTTTGAAATTTCATCAAAAATCCGTTGCGTACCCTTAAGCTTCAACACCACCAACCACCCAAGCCAGGCCAGGCCAGGCCAACATATGTTGGCTGCTTGAGGGAATTGGCTGCACACACTGAGGTACTTCACTCAAAGCAGAAGAAGAAGCAGCAGCAGCAGCGAAACACATTTGAATGTAAATTTGCGACGCCGTTGCATGTCCATGAATTCTTCGTTCAAAGTTAGAAAAACTCAACAAAAGTATTTGCGCTGCTTCTGCTGCTCACACACAAATATTTGTATTAAAATGCTGGCAAGCAGCTAAAACGCATAATAGTAAAATTTTATGTTATCACCAGTGTGAGGAGAACACGTCAGGCAGTTAGTCAAATAACACAGCCAAATGGTTGCCACCCCCCCTTTCAAAAAAAAAAACATTCAAACCCGTAAGCAAAACGCACATTTGCCCCACAATGAAAATTTACAATGACAATGAACAAGCCAAACACACACACACACACACACACAATCATATATTTATACGACTGCTGTAGTAGTTCAACAATTGTTAGAGTCGCCATATGCTGCCCTGCCTTAAGTATTTATTAGAACATAATATCACGTATACGTCATTTGAGAGCAGCAACAAATTCTATTTGAAAAGATTATACTACATTTGTTTCATTAAAACAACAAATACACATAAATATATTATTAAGGTTTGTTCAACTGCTAGCTAAAGAAAATAAACTTAACCCTCTAAATGCATAAATATTTTTTCAGTCGAAAAAAATTATTTTTTTAGTAATTTGTATTTATTTTTTGGTAAAAAATTTAATTTTTTATTTTAGTACAATATGGCTCTTATTATTTAATAATAATTTATTATGCTCATTTTACACTCAAATTACTTTCAGTTATTTATTTTTAATAAAAAAAATATTTTTAATAAAAAAAATATGTTCTTTTAATTCTGCATATATATATAATATATATAAAGATTTGTTGCACTGATAGCTAAAGAAAAAAAGCTTAACCCTCTAAATGCATAAATATTTATTCAGTCAAAAAAAAATTTTTTTTTTGTAATTTGTATTTATTTTGCTTATTATTATAATTGGTAAAAAAATATATTTTTTTAGTAAAGTTAAAAATATATTGTCGATATTAAATAATAATATTTATTTTTACAGTACAAATTTAAAATTACTATTACATATATACATTTAAAAAAAATGTTGCATTTTTTCTGCATATTAAACTTAAAATTAAAAAACAACAAACTGAAAAAGAGACTTAATCAAAACTCGTAGAATTTTTACTAATGACAATAAAATTGACTAACAGATAACATTAAATTTCGCTTAAAGCAAATTCGTTATCTGTCAAAAATTAGCAGAATATTTTTCTTAGCAACCAAAGCTCTAAAATGAACAAAATCAAATCAAATCTGATTTATGTCGTTTTTTTGAATGCTTTAGTTACATAAGTTACGCTTAACATTATACGATTCTAAATTTATATTTGGTTTCTAAGCTTAGCTTAATGCTGTGCAATTTAGTTGAGTCGAATTATTGAATCAATGTTCATCTTAATTTTGTAAATTGCTCTTAACAATTTTACTATCAAATGATGTCTCACTTAATATATTCATAAATTTACTGCTCATATTTGTCACAGACTCAGAGTCAGATAAACTAAAAATACTTATGCCAAACATCAGTCGATGTGCACTTGACCCACATCAAGCTGATAAGCTCTATGGTTTTTAATATATAAATTCAGTTCATTTAAGACCTTGCTCTTGAAAAGTTTGTTCTATTTATTCAACATGAATATATTAAAGTGCGTGTTATCAGTTATATTATTGCTGCTATATATGCCAGCCAATTCGGCAGCTGATGTTGTGGTAGGTCGAGTGCAAATGAATAGTTTTAAATATTAAAAGCAAATTGTTGCTGATTTTGTAGTCATGCCAAGCAGCAAGAGAATCTAATGAGGATTGCAGATTGTATTGCTATAAAGTCGTGAAGCCTTTATTGCAATATTTGCATATAACATCCGGAAGCATAGAGCAATTTGATAAGCTTCAAGCAAAATTACAGAAACAGCAACAACTTGCCAATCAGACGTTAATAAAGAATCAACTTCAAGCCAAGTGCGAGGCACAGGCGCTCGCAATCAAGAAACTGGCGGCTAAGTCTGAGGAAACCTTGAAGAAAAATGAGCAGCTATATAGACTACAAACTAAGCTTGAAGAGCGCGACAAACTTAAGGATGCTTTGATAAGTGAAAAGGATAAGCGCATTTTCGACTTGGATACGAAACTAGAAGCCAGCGTTGAGGCACAAAAGGAAACTTTGAAGAAAAGTGAGCAGCTTCAGGCGAAAGTCAATGAACTACAAACTAAACTTGACGTACAGCTGGAAGAAGCTTCGAAGAATAACAATGAACTAAAGACTACTTTATTAAGTGACTTGAAAGAGCAAATAAATAATATAGAAAAGAATAAAGAATTCAAAGATAAGCTCATTGAATATGTAGATCGAGCTGAAGCGACTAGCTGTGTGCCCTATGGCAATGATATTCAAGTGATAATTCTACCTGGCACAGGAGCCTTCCAGGTGCCCTGTGATTCAAAGTTCGCTGGCGAGGGCTGGGCTGTCATTCAACGCAGAATCGATGGCTCTGTGAACTTCAATCGAACATGGGAGGAGTATAAGAATGGATTTGGTGACCTACGCGGTGAACTCTGGCTCGGCTTAGAGCGGCTGCATCTGATGACAAAGCTTCAGCCACACGAGCTCTTCATACAGCTTGAGGATTTCCGGAATGAAACACGCTATGCGCGCTATACAAATTTCTCTATTGGCAATGAGACGCAATCTTATGAATTATTAAGCTTGGGCGACTATGATGGCAATGCTAGGGACGCCTTAAAGCGCCATAAGAATAGGAAATTCTCAACCCCAGAGCGGGATAATGATAAATCGCATGAAATGAATTGTGCGGCAAATTATGCGAGTGGTTGGTGGTTTTTTCCTCGATGTTATGTGTGGTTAGTATAAATGGCTTCAAACTAATTATTCAAACTGCTTACTTATATTTCCATAGTAATCTTAATGGAGCTTATGTGCACACTAATACACACAAGTCCCATGATCAGTCAATCAAATGGATTAAGTGGCATTGGCAGCCACTGAAATTCGTGCAGATGATGATAAGACCCATAAATAAGAAAAATCAATGCTTCTAAATAAATGTCAAATATAAGCAATTTATAAATAAAATTCTATTAAAATAATAAAAAAACATGTTTGTTCAAATTAAAAAAAAAAACTAATTATTAATTCTGTGCGAATTTTACAGTTCTTGTTTTTGTTTGACTCAGATTGCGTATACTTGATATGAAACGTATATTTGGTAGCTGCATTTGTTTATAATTTGTTTGGACACATTTTTTTTGATTTTTGATTTTTTTTTATAAATATATTATCACTTTTTTTTCTGTGCTTTTAATATATATCTAAAAAACTAAAAAAAAAAAAGTTAAAAATTAATTTTTGTAATAGGTACAATATAAAAAATCAGAAATTTTTAAATTTACTAGAAAACAATTATATGTTTGCTGGTATTTAATATTTATTATGATTGCAATTTATTTAATTTTGTTATTGATTATAATAATAGAAAAACATCAACACGCAATAAGCAAATATAAATATACATAGCAATTTGTATAAAGTATATCTCTTACTTCATATATAGCAACAGATTCATAAATTCGTTAGTTTTCAAATCTTTGAAAAGTGTCTCATGTCAAAGATCACTGAATGCCAAACACGCGCATAGATTATCATATTCCAAAATATATAAAATGTATTATAAAATAATGCTGATAATACGTTTATGTCTTCAATGACCTAAAAAAAAAAATGAGTGCGCAAATTCTGACGTGTACTTTCACCACATCAACTATATAAGCTTGCTGATCTTGAATATTCAAATTTAGTTTCTTTTAAATAGTGCTCTTGAATAGTTCGTTTGATTAATTCAACATGAATTTAGTAAAGTGCGTGTTATCAGTTATATTGTTGCTGCTATATGTGCGACCCAATTCGGCAACTGATGTTATGGTAGGTCAAGTGCAAATAAAAGTTTTGAATATTAACAGCAAATCAATGCTTTTTTTGCAGTTATACACAGAGTCCGGGGAATCAAACGAGGATTGCACGACATATTGCTATAAAGTCGTGAAGCCTTTATTGGAATATTTTCGTAGATCCGCTGAAAAGAATGATCAATACGAAAAGCTACAGACAAAGCTGCAGCAAAGGGAAACCACAATAAAGAGTCTTGAAAGTAAAGCTAACGCAAATAAGGAAGCTTTAAGCAATTGGAGTGAGGACAAGTTAAAGGCAGAAAAGGAAACCTTGAAGCTTCCAGCTAAAATCACTGAGCTGCAAACTAAGCTTGCGGAAGCTCTGAAGAAAGGCGACCAACTCAAGGATTCATTAACGAATGAAAGGGATAAACGCATTGCTGAAATTGAAGAGCAATTGAGTTGCAAGGAACATGAAAATAAACTACTCAAAGATGAGCTGACTAGACAAAAAGATCGAGCTGAAGCGACTAGTTGTTTACCCTTTGGTAGCTCTAGTGACATTGAAACGATACGTCTACCTGGTGTAGATCCCTTCCTAGTGCCCTGTGATTCAAAGTTCGCTGGCAACGGATGGACTGTCATTCAGCGCAGAGTGGATGACTCTGTGAGCTTTGATCGAAACTGGGAGGAGTACAAAAATGGATTCGGTGACCTGCGTGGTAACTTTTGGCTCGGGCTAGAGAAACTTCATCTGATGACGAAGCTTCGGCCACACGAGCTCTACATACAGCTGGAGGATTTCAACAACGAAACACGCTATGCACGCTATACCAATTTCACAATTGGGAATGAAGGTGCAATCTTACGAACTAATAAGTGTAGGTAACTATACTGGAAATGCTGGAGACGCACTCGATAGCGGGGATCGTAGAGGTGCCGCTAAGAATATGAAATTCTCAACCCCAGAGCGGGATAATGATAAAAGTCATATGAATTGTGCTGCTTTTTACGCGAGTGGTTGGTGGTTTAATAATTGTCATGCGTGGTAAGTATAAATGATTTTAAAAAATTATATAAACTGCTAATGTATATTTATTTCTACAGCAACCTTAATGGAGCTTATGTGTACACTTTAACTTTTGAAAGACCGATTCATATAATGGAATGGCTGGAATGGCATTATGACCCACTGAAATTCGTGCAGATGATGATAAGACCCACCACGAAGTAAATAAAAAAGTTTCAAAATAAATGTCAATAATAATTATGCAAAGCGAATAATTAAATTTATTAAAATAATAAATAAATTTTTGCAAGTTGTAGCCTCGGCTAAAAAAAAAAAACATTGTCTCTTGGTCTTTTTTTTTGAAATTATTTAAGTTCTTCTTTCAGATTTATTGTTGTTGCTTGACACATATTACGTATACTTGATATGAAATATTACATTTTGACTCTAGCTTTGTAGCCGGCGATCCCAACTATCTTGTGTATTCGTTTGCGAAAAATATCATAGCACACGCTGTATATTGTAAGCATATATAATGTTGATAATACGAATTTGCTTTCATTTGGCAAAAAATATAAAAATATTTCAACTTGACTCACATAAAATTGATAATGTTGTGCACTTGAATAGTTCGATTTATTATTTCAACATGAATATATTAAAGTGTGTCTTATCTTTTGTGTTTTTGCTGGCTTATGTGAAATATAATTCAGCAGTTGATTATGATGCGGTGGGCAAGTGAACTAACAAAATTCTATTTATTTGCTGGAAGACTTGTGTTTTGTGCTTTTCATAGAATTGATCTTCGCATTTTAAGAATCAAACTGATCATCTGGTGCAAGACCTAATTGAATATGACGCAGCAACAGCTGGAAAACACAATAAAAAATCTACAAGCTAATGCTAAAGCTTCAGGAAAATGCGCTGAGCCAGTTGGCATCACTAAAGATAATTTTGATAAGCTCGAAGATAGGATAGGCGAACAGGAAAGAAATATTATGACACTGTAAGTTAAGCTAGCCAAGTATAAGTGAACCGACTAGCTGTCTAGCCTTTGGTCTGGTGTGGCAGCTTTTGGCTCGGCCGGGAGAGGCTGCACCTGATGACCAAATTTGAGCCATACGAACTCTACATACAAATGGAGGATTTCAATAATAAAACAAGTGGTGTTCGCTATAATTCTTTCGCAGTTGGAAATGAGACGCAATCTTACGTATTATTAATAGATACTGAACTCAGATTTTCAACCCCAGATCCTGATAATGATAATCACAGAGCAAGTTGTGCAAAAAAGTTTGGCAATGGTTGGTGGTTTAATAATTGTATAAGCTGCTAAATCTTATATATTTCTATAGTGATCTCAATTACGTTTATGGGGAACATAAACGGAAATTCGTACAGATTATGATATGATAAGCAACAATGAAATGTAAATAGATATTATATAAAAAATAAGCATTGTAAAAATTAATGCTTCTTAAAAAATAAACAATTAAAAGTTTGTGTTGCACAGTATAAAATAAATAAACAAAATGTGTTCTGATTTAAATTTTAAATGCACCTACATTTTTTTTTACAGTTTGCTAAATATAAATTTGGTTTTCCAAACAAAAGAGTGTCAATTAAATAAATAATATTGTAAAATAAACGAAAATATTGTGGAATTTATTTCATTTATTAATTTCAGAACAATCATTGGAAATTAAACTCGACAATTAGCTGTTGTATACTTAAAAAGACGAGCGAACATGATCTGAGATTCATATGCATAATATATATTGATAATAATAGCGAAAATATACACACTTATATATAGAAACATATATTATTGAGATGAAACAAAATTTCATGTTAACTTTATAACAAAACACTCTTATCTTGTCTTGTCTCCCAGAAACTAAAAAATATTATTTTTTTTGTATGAAAGATCATTTTGGCAATTTCAAGTTGATAACATGTGCTGAAATCTAATATATTGTATTTATTTAGAAACTTGTTGTTTGTTATTTGAGATGAAATTCTAATTAAATTTAAATTTGTTGTCAATGAGGCCAAAACATAAACATAAACTAAAATAAAGAAAGTGATGTAATTTAAATTTTTATTACAAAGCAAGCAAAGTTTATAGACACCATTGGCTAGATCAAAAGCTATATGCATATAGTAAAGTGATGTCGGGCGGAAGCGGAAATCGAAGCTCAGATGCAATTGGAAATGTTAGAAGGCGAAAGGCAAAAATCTCGCAGCCAAAAAGGGTGAAGGAAATAAACAAGGCACATCAAATAAAATCAAACGCAAAACAAGCGAGAAAACATTGTTTCAAATTGACCAGCAATACAACTAAAAAAAAAAAAATAAAGGAAAAACTGCTGCGTGAGGCGTGGGCGTGGCAGCAAATGTGTTGCCAATTCAGGCGCAACTAATTCCCCACCTTCCCCACCCACAAAGAACAAAACTATTTGGGACACCCTTTGTATAGTGAAGGGGTTGGGTGTATGGGGTGGGGAGGTGCTGGCTGTTTGCTGATTCGTTTTGGTTTCACATTGTTTGCTTTTTGGCGAGTGCAAATATTTTATTGTGCGAAAAATGATTTTTTATTTTCAATTCAGAAAGAGAGAGTTGACCGTTAGACCGTGTGTTAGAAATGAAAGTAAAAGTTCTATTGTTTTTTTTTTGCCAACCAATTTGATTTTGAATACGTTATGAGGCGCAACACAAAAACGAAAAGAAAACGGCAAGTGAAAAAATCCGTAAAGCCATAAAAAATCAAATACGAAACACGAATGAATTTTTTTCCACACCGAACAACAATTGTTAGCAAGGGTTTTAGCCCAAGTGCCAATTTTCTGATTGTTTGCCAGGCCGCACTAAAAACTAATGATTTTTCATATGTTTGCTCAATGGATCGTGCATAAAAATAAAGTAAACAATGCGTATAAATTGCCAATAGCCCAAAATCCTTTTCACTAAGTACGCAGTTTATAGGTGGACAAAGGCCCCCTGGAGTGAAAATGGAGGCCATGCTACGTTAGTTTTAATTATAGTATATAGCGCAGTTGTTTAATTCGCAAAGTAAACATTCGATTTTTTAATATTACTGATTACGTTTTTTTTTGTATTGCATCTCTCTTATCAACAGTTTAGCATTTAAATAAACTCAATTTTTTATACATTTCAAGGTTTGGGATTTTGCTGTTCGACTTTACTGATAACATTTCTTTTATTCATTATCTTGTAAAATTTTGAAATCTTAATCATTATCTTGCTTTTTTTTAATGTTCAAACCAAGGTCATTTACTTTTAAATAAATAAATTGATAATGCAAATGGCACAAATTCTGACGTGTACTTTCACCACATCAACTATATAAGCTTGCTGATCTTGTTGACTATTCAAATTCAGTTTACTTAAAATAGTGCTCTTGAATAGTTCGTTTGATTAATTCAACATGAATTTATTAAAGTGCGTGTTATCAGTTATATTGTTGCTGCTATATGTGCGACCCAATTCGGCAACTGATGTTATGGTAGGTCAAGTGCAAATAAATGTTTTAAGTACTAAAAGCAAATCAATGCTATTTTTGCAGTCATGCACAGAGTCCAGGGAATCAAACGAGGAGTGCGGAACGTTTTGCTATAAAGTCGTGAAGCATTTATTCCAATATCTTCGTATATCGGCTGAAAAGAATGATCAATACGAAAAGCAACAGGGAAAGCTGGAGCAACAGCAAGCCACTATAAAGCGGCTTGAGGCAGAAAAGGAAATTTTGAAGCTTCAAGCGACAATTCATGAACAGCAGCTCGTTATCAATAAGTTTGAATACAAGGAATTACTCACCAATTACACCAAGCAACGGGAGCAAACTACCAACGTTGAGGCCCAAAAGGAGTCTTTGATGAAAAGCGAGCAACTTCAAACTAAAATCACTGAGCTACAAACTAGACATGAAGCACAGCAAGAAGCTTTGAGGAAAAGCAACGAGCTAATAAGTGAAAAGGATAAGCGCATTGTAGACTTGGATAAGGAACTAGAAGCTCGCGACGAGGCACAAAAGGAAACTTTGAAGGAAACTCAACAACTTCAAGCGAAAGTCAATGAACTACAAACTAAGATTGAAGAAAGCGACAAACTCAAGGATTCTTTAATGAGTGAAAAGGATAAACGCATTGCTCAAATCGAAGAGCAAATGAATTGCATGGAACATGAAAATAAACTACTCAAAGATGAGCTGACTAAACAAAAAGATCGAGCTGAAGCGACTAGTTGTTTACCCTTTGGTAATTCAAATGGTATTCAAACGATACGTGTGCCTGGTTCGGATGCCTTCCAGGTGCCATGCGATTCAAAGTTCGCTGGCGAGGGATGGACTGTCATCCAACGCAGGGTGGATGGATCCGTGAACTTCAATCGAACATGGGATGGATATAAAAATGGCTTTGGGGACTTGCGCAGCGAATTCTGGTCGGGCTAGAGAAACTTCATATGATGACAAAGTCTCAGCCACACGAACTGTACATACAACTGGAGGATTTCAAAAACGAAAAGCGTTATGAGCGGTATAGCGATTTCAGAATTGGGAATGAAGCGCAAGCTTACAAACTATTAAGTGTTGGTAAGCATACTGGAAATGCTGGCAACGCACTCGATACTGGAGATGGGCATGGAGGTGACTCTAAGAATATGAAATTCTCAACCCCAGAGCGGGATAATGATAAAGCCGATAATTATAATTGTGCTGCTGTGCATGCGAGTGGTTGGTGGTTTAATAGATGTTCTTGGTGGTAAGTGTAAATGACTTTAAAAAATTATACAAACTGCTAAATTTCATTTATTTCTATAGTAACCCTAATGGAGATTATTTCAATACGAAAACTGATGAAAACCATATTCTATCATGGGATACATGGCATCATAAACCACTGAAATTCATGCAGATGATGATAAGACCCACCAACAATTGAATAAAAATGTTTCTAAATAAATGTCAAATATAATTATGCAATCGATTAATTAAAATTCTATTAAAATAATAAATAAAGTTTTGCAATTTGTAGCCTCAGATTAAAAAAAAATAACAATTGTCTGCTGTTTTTTATTTGGAAAACTGAATTATTGTTGCTGTTTGACACAGATTACGTATACTTGATATAAAAAAAGTTCACTTTGGCTATAGCTATCATTATTTTTCAAGAGCAATGAATAAATCAAAGCAATTGAGAGATTACTAGGAACGCAGCTTAATATGATGAGTATATATGTATTAGTCATAGATTGCTTGAACATTGTTAAAGTTGATGCCAAACATTATTTTAACACATGAATTTACTCAAATCGTCATAGCATGGCATAATGCTGATAATACTAAAAATATTAATGATAGTGAAAGATCATTTGCGCAAATTCTGACGTGTACTTTCACCACAATACTTAAATTCATGAATTTATTAAAATGCGGGTTATCAGTTATATGGTTGCTGCTTTATATGTGCAGTCATGCCCAGTTTCCAGGGAATCAAATGAGGATTGTAGGACTTATTGCTATAAAGTCGTGAAGCCTTCATTCTAATCCACTGAAATTCCTGCAGCTGATGATAAGACCCAGCAAGAAGTAAACAAAAATGTTTCTAAATAAATGTCAAATATAATTATGCAATCGAAATATTAAAACTCAATTCAAATAAAATTAAACTTTTGTAAAATGTATTGTCAGATTAAAAATTGAATAAACTGCAGGCCTTATTATTTGCAATTCTTATAAATTTAACAACAAAATAATCAAACAATACGCTGCTTAATCAAATTTATATAAATGTTAAATATATATTTCTTATCTGCGCCAATTCATGTCCGCTTTGTTCGTCTTATCAATTCCTTTACATATAAATGCATTTATTTAAATTTATATTACACTTCATCATGTTTATAACTTCGTCGTCTTCATGGCTTAAGTGAAAAGGATAAACGCATCGATGACTTGGGTAAACGCATTATAGACTTTGATAAGAAACTAGAAGCTGGCGTTGAGGCACAAAAGGAAACTTTGAAGAAAAATTAGCAGATTCAAGCGAATGTCAATTAAATACAAAATAAGATTGAAGAAAGCGACAAACTCAAGGATTCTTTAATAAGTGAAAAGGATAAACGCATTGCTGACTTGAAAGAGCAAATACAGAACATGAATAAGAATAAAAAACAATTCGAAGATAAGCTGATTACATATGTAGATCGAGCTGAAGCGAGTTCCTGTGTCCCTTTTGGCAACTCTAATGACATTCAAACGATACGTGTAACGGGTATTGAAGCCTTCAAGGTGCCCTGTGATTCAAAGTTCGCTGGCAACGGATGGACTGTCATCCAACGCAGGTTGGATGGCTCCGTGAACTTCAATCGAAACTGGGAGGGAGTACAAAAATGGATATATTGGGGACATGCGTGGTAACTTTTGGCTCGGCCTGGAGAGGCTGCACCTGATGACGAAGCTTCGGCCACACGAGCTCTACATACAGCTGGAGGATTTCAAAAACGAAAAACGATATGCACGCTATACCAATTTCTCAGTTGGGAATGAAGCGCAAGCATACGAACTATTAAGTGTGGGCGAATATTCTGGAAATGCTGGAGACGCACTCGATAGCGGGGATCGTAGAGGTGCCGCTAAGAATATGAAATTCTCAACCCCAGAGCGGGATAATGATAAAGCCGATAATTTGAATTGTGCTGCTTATCACGCGAGTGGTTGGTGGTTTAATAACTGTTTGTGGTGGTAAGTATAAATGACTTTAAAAAATTATACAAACTGCTAAATTATATTTATTTCTATAGTAAACTAAATGGAGTTTATGAGGACACTAAAACTGATGAATACCATTTTGAGTCAATCAGATGGAATCTATGGCATAATAAACCACTGAAATTCGTGCAGATGATGATTAGACCCACTAACAATTAAATAAAAATGTTTCTAAATAAATGTCAAATATCATTATGCAATTGAGTTCTATTAAAATAATAAATAAACTTTTGCAAGTTGTAGCCTCAGATTAAAAAATAAATAACTATCTGCTGGTTTTTATTTTGAAAATATGGATTATTGTTGCTGTTTGACACTGATTACGTATACTTGATATGAAAAAGTACACTTTGGCTTTAGCTTCCATTATTTTTCAAGAGCAATGAATAGATCAAAGCAATTGAGAGATTACTAGGAACGCAGCTTAATATGATGAGTATATATGTATTACTCATAGATAGCTTGAACATTGTTAAAGTTGATGCCAAACATTATTTTAACACATGAATTTACTCAAATCGTCATAGCATGGCATAATGCTGATAATACTAAAATATTATTTATTTATTTAATATAACCAAAATATTTGCATGAAACTTCATCTGATGACGAAGTTTCATCCACACGAGGATCTAACTACAGCTGGAGCGATTCAAGAACGGAAAAAACGAATGCCCGCTATAGTTTAATTTCTCAGGCGGGAATGAAGCGCAATCTACGAACTTTTAAGTGTGGTCGTGAATATTCTGGAAAATGCTGAACCAACTCGATTACTGAAGATGAGTTCACCGCTAAGAAATGAAATTCTCAATCCCAGTCGTGATAATGATAAAGCTAATGTAATTGTGCTGCAGATCTCGCAAGTGTGTTGGTGATTAAATTCGTGTTATATTGGTGAGTATAAATGCTTTAAATTAATTATATAAAACTGCTTAAATTATAATTTATTCTATAGTAACCCCAAATGGAGTTAAAGAACACCTACACTGAAAAACATATATCAGTCAATCAACAAAAAGTTTTAAAATTGAATAATGAAATGTAAATGAACTTAAAAAATAATAGCTGTAAAAATTATAACTTCTCAAAAAAAAAGTATATATATAAATAAATAAATGAAAAATGTGCAAAATAAAAAAAAGTGTGTAGTTATTTATTTATATAATTGTGGGGTATTAAAAAATCGTTATCGTTTTATGGATTAACCATTGCCGAAATTAAGAAGATAAAGAAAGTAATAAAATATCAAAACTGTTGAAGAGAGAAGTTAGTTTTGCTCAAAATATAAAAATCGAAACTAAGTGCCACAAAATTTATGCAGGTCTTAAGATATTTTTTCGAATTTTCAAATAAAAAAAATGGAATAAAATGGCGCACATTAATAACGGTAAAGCAAATAAATGGCGGCTAGTGGGCCAGAGGCTGCATTTTTTGAATGCAGCACGAGCCAAGCTTGAGTTGGATGGAAGTGGGCGGTGAAGAAGAAGAAGTTGACAATACAAACGACTGACGACTACAAAACTGAGTTGGTTCGATATTTTAATGGGCCAGACGTCATTTTGTGCCGCCAATGGGAGAGGCGATGTGCCAGAGCAAAGCGCAAAATTTATGACAACATAACGAGCCAAAGGGGTGGTGAGGGCGGTGGTGTAGAGCATTAAATGCTCGCCATATACAGCGACGAAAATAACAATAATCATAATTAAGGATATATGCGGGTGTCTGTGCCAGTTAAAATGGCTGCTGTAATACGCACACACACACACAGGCACTTGATCCTTTGCATATTGAGTGGTACTGGGGCTGTTGCAATCGATCCATTTACACAGCCGAATATTGCGCACGAATGATGATGTCCCTGCCCTGCAATGTCCGCAGTCAGAGATATCATTGAATAATGACTGTTAATACCCTTCAATGTGCGTGCCCACAACCCACAACAGCGCCCTCTAGCGCCGCTCATTGTCAAGCCCCCAAAAATGAAGTGCATTTCAATGCACTGTCCATTGCGCGCTCTCTCTCTCTCTCTCTCTCGCTCACACTTTATCGCTTGCTGTGCAAAATAATATTGCAAATTGTGCGAAAATATTCCAGATAACGCACACAGTTGCTACCAAAAATATATTGATGCATTTCATTGTCTGCGCTTGATTAACACGTTAACTATGACACGCATACAGGGTGCTCCATTCTCCATTCTCGACTTTTCGCTTTAACAGCTTTGTTCGCTTTCAATTTATTAAACTTCCCAAACACGTCTCATCGACTTAATCAGCATTGACTGAACTTAAGCGTACGGAATATGCAAAAACATTTCAAATAAATGAAAAAGCAGCACGTTGATGCTTTTTTCGCATAAAAATGTAAATGTGGCAACTTGCTGCAATGCGTTGCAACAACAGCAAACTTCTTCTCTGCCCTATCCCATGTAATAATATTGCTCTTTGTTCTTTTATTTTGTCTTGAATTTACGCTGCGTCTTGGGAATAAACAATGAGCTAGCCACAAACAAAAAAACAAATAGTTGTTTAGTTGCTTAAAAATGTAATTTAAATTATATTTAAGCAGTTGCTAAATTTAAGCTATTCAAATAATTCAGTTTTTTGCTTTACTTGAAAAGCTTAAGCGGACAAGAATTTTGAAAATTAAGATTGTTTTGAATTATTGCTAATCTAAATCTAAATTTATAAACAATTTTTATTAATATTTATAACTTTTTTTTTTATTAAAAACTAATTTTTATTTTTATAAGCAATTTTAATTAATGCTCTAAAATTTTTTTTTAATCTAAAATTGTTATTACCAAGTTCTCAAACATAAATATTTAAAAATTAATATATTAATAAAATTAAATATTTTTAGAACTTTTATAATTTTTATAAAGCCCAGTTATAAGTTATAAGTTCTCATACAGAAATATTAAAAGAACTAAAATATTACAAAAGAATTAAATATTTTTGGAACTTTTTTAATTTCTTTTCTAATATCTAACTATTTTTTATTAGGCCCAGTTATATTTATACATATAAATATTTAACATTTTAAGAACTTTTATCATTTCTTCGATTTGCTATAAACAATGTAAATATTTGCTAATATTTATATTAATTATATTTTATTACGTTTATAAGTCATTTAAATTAATTTTTCACAAATGGATATTTATTGCTGCTAATATTTTCTTTAGTTTTTAATATAAATTATAAAAGCAAATATTTTTAAAAATATTAATAATAATTTTGCATGCAGAAATATATTTCGATAATATATTGTTTTAACTTTTTTGTGTTTGTATGAAAAGTAATTAACTAATTACTTTAAACAAACACCCGCTTTGCTCTTTTCAAAGCGTAGCTGTCATTCACATAAAAAAAACTGTTCAGCTATGAGTTGAAAATTGGTTTTAATTAAATCGAATTGAGTTTTTTTTTCTGAGGTTTCTTTTCTTTCTTTTGTCTGCTACTGTTTCAATTCGTGTTGTTGTTGCTGCTGCTGCTGTTGCATGTTCGCCTTTGCATGCGAATGAGTGAAACTTCTGGTTGGGCTGGGGGCGGTGGACACGGCCATGGACACGAACGCATTTGACGCTGACGCTGCTGTGAGTTTATATGCGTCATTGGAGTCCTGGCCACCCTTCTTGTTGGCTTTGGCGCGTTTTTGCAGTGGCCGTTTGATTGAAATGTTTGCTGGCATTGCTGCAATGGCTCTTGGAGTTTCGCTTGTGGGTGGTTGGGCGCACACATCAAAGCAAAAAGGGCTGGCATTTGGCTTTTACGACTGCCAACATTGCAACAATGCAACAAATGCGGCAAAGCCAACCCACCGCCCATCCCCTTTTGAAGCTGTCAGTGTGTGTGTGTGCGTGTGTGTGATGTATGGTCGGTCAGTTTGCGGACATGCAGTGGACACTCGGATTAACATGACGTAATTGATGCGGAAAGTGTTGAGTGTGGCAGCTGCCACAAGCTGTCCCCATTTATAGCTGCATAGCTCGTCGAGCTTGAGAGCCAGAGCAATTTATATGAGAAAGTGCTTAAATATATAGAAATTATTATATAGAACAATTAGCAGCAAATTACGATTCGATTATTTTTAAGCTTAATGCAAAGCCTCGAAAAATTCGAACAAAAAATAATCTTAAGTTCTGGGTTTTAGTTTTTTCATTACATTACTTATTTAACTAAAAATATCAGCAGTCATATATTAAAAATAATGCTAAATTAGAACAATATTTTTAAAATATAATTATAATATTTCAAAATTTATTTGGCACATTCTATAAGTTTTTATGCTTCCAGTCATAAATTAAACAACTAAGTAGCTTAATGCAAAAATAAATTAAAAAATATTTATTAAATTAAAGTAACTATTTTTAAAATTCTTAGAGCTTTTGAGGTTCAAGCTAAAAAACTTTAGTAAATTTCAAGTTTTTATGGTTTTTTTTTTAAATCAAAAAGTAACATAAATATAAAAGTAATGCTTAACTAATTTAGCATAATATTTTACAAATTTATTTTAAAGTCATAATTTGTTATTTGATGTCGCGCAGGTATACAGCAGTATTTTTATATATATATAAGTGGAATTCATAAGCTTTGTATATAGAAAATGCCGCATTAGGTCAACTTGTTGTAATAAAATTGAAATGTTTCGCATGTTCAGTTTGTGTGTGTGTGTGTGTGTGTGTTGTGGCAAGAAAATTAATTTTTGAACTTATCAACTGAGCTTTCAATTGCCATAATACATACCACAAGGCCCCTCCCCCGCTGGCCTATGGCCGCTTGCATTGCAAGGTAACATTTTGTGCTGTCGAGTGCACTCATCATACTTAAATATGAGTGTGTGTGTGTGCGTGTATTTGTGGACAGGATACGTAATACGGATATGGCTACCTTTTTATTGTTGGCCAAGCTGGTTGCATTGCAAATTTGCAGTCGAACATGCAACGTGCATTTGGCATTGCGAACAATAAACCAGGGCAGAGTGTGAGCGAGATAGAGAGAGAGCGAGCAAAGTTAAAAGCCACAGACGCTGCCAATATTGACTGTGAGTGAGCCAACGAGCAGTTGTTGTTGTTGCTGCTGCTTCTTTCTTTTTATATATCCTTGCAATGCGATGTGAGCATTTTTAATAAAATAAACCCAGAAATGTAATCAACATAAAGGATTTCCACAGCAGAACATTTTCACACACTTTGACATTTGAATGAAATATAAAAAAGGGGTAGCAACAGTAGACAACAGCAAAAAGTTGCTTAACTAGACAAATTGAGCCAAATTGAGTGTTGGCAGTCTGTATGAGCAACAAGATCTTAGCGGCTAGAGCTGCCAAGTTTTTTTTATTAAGCAACTGATAGCAACTAATAAATTTAGCGCCCACTAGCACGCAGTACAACTACAAAAAAAAAACCATTTACGCTTACAATTTGTACTGCATTTTGATTTCAAAGTGTATCAAAAAGTTGGCAGCAGCACACTTGAATGTCTGTCTGCACGCTTAACGAGTTACGTAGCTACATATGCACGTAGATATCATGCAACCGAGATGTGTACTTCATGCTGCATGCCAATGCCACAACGCCTCCCCACAGCACAAGAAGGCAAAAAAAAAAGAAAAAATAAGTAAAAACCCTTTATTAAATGTCTCTGTGTGTGTGTGTGTGTATCTTTGAGATACATTTGCAATTATCGTGACTTGAGCTTTGCCAGTAGCCCGAGCCACATGTCGGTGACAGTTTATTAAATCGATTACTTTCGGTTTTGATATTTCTAAATAAACATATTTTTATACTAGCAGCCAAGCAGTCACAATAGCCAAACGACCACCCACCGTTTGATGGTCAGCTTGTTGTTAGTGGCTGATGAGCTATTGTTGTTGTTGTTGTTGTTGCTACTAGTATATACTGCAAAATGTATAAACTCGTGACGGCAGGCAATGCTCTCTCAATATGCAGCCAGAGCAGCAGCCATAGCATTTTGAAAGATTATTGTATTGTTAATCAAAAAGAGGAAGAAAAATATAACTGAGCTTAAAGTGGCCGCACTCGACTACAATATACGCTTTACTTAAGCACTTCATTTTGAATTGCTGCATTGCTTTTTATTTACGCAACTAAGTGATACGCTTTGTATAGCATTTAATTTCTTGCATATCTAACTGAATGTTAGATTAGCTTAAGCGCACTCGACTTTGATATATGCTTCAAAATAATAAATAGTTTAAGCTCACTCAACTAAGTGATACGCTTTGTTTAGCATTTAATTTCTTACACATTAGCACTTAACTGAATGTTAGATTAGATTAAGCGCACTCAACTATAATATACGCTTCAAAATAATAAATAGTTGAAGCTAACTCAACTAAGTGATACGCTTTGCTTAAATTAAATTATAAATAAATGTTAGATTTCATTTAAATTTTCAATTCAATTGTCTTCGACATTAAATTGCATATATAAATGAATGTTGGAGTAACTTAGCCGCACTCAACTTTGATATACGCTTCAAATGAATAAATAAATGAAGCATACTCAACTAAGTCATACGCTTTGCTCAGCATTCAATAGAAATTTCTTGCATAAGCTTAATTTTTAATTGAATGTTGGAATATTCAAATTTGTTTAAGCGCACTCGACTTGATATACGCTTTGTTAAGCAAATTATTTGAATTTGAGGCTAATTATACATGCCATATTTTCTATATATAAGCAACATACCCGCTCATATGTCTAACATTTCAAGTAAAGCGTATAAAAGAATCAAAAAATCTATATATATATATATACACATATATGTGTGTGTAGGTATGCCAAAAATTTGGTTTTAGCATTAAATTGACTTTGAAATTGACAGCGTTTGAAATTACGAGTTTATGTTACTGGCAAATGCATTCAAATTGCTCCTGTCTATCCCAAGTCCACCTGTGTGTGTGTGTGTTTGTTGCTTGTGCTTTCAAGTTTATGCATAATTCTAATCAATGCTTGTTACTGATATTGACATTTTGATTTTTAGTTTAAATTGAGCAAATAATAACTTTGTTGCTACGTTGCATTGATTTCTCATCAAGTTTTTAATCGAAATTTGCATTGCTAATCTATAAAAGCGAAGCAAATTAGAGCTATTGTTTTTTTTTTTTTTTTTCTTATTTTGTGAGAGTTTTATGTCTGCTAATGATGATGGACAGCTTATCATAAATATGGCAGGCATAACATTTGCTTCGGTTTGTTCTAGCGCACAGTTTTATTTAAATTCATGCCAATTGCATATTCATTTGGAAATTAACCGTAAATTGTATTTTACATAATCCATATATTTCGTTTATCTTGACAAACTAATTTAGCTGAAAATCTATGTAAATGTAAACAATATATTAGTAATAATTTGTTTACACAATGAGATAAAGATAAAAGGAAATTTGTATAAATATTTAAGCTAATTAAAGTGCATAAGCGTGTTTAATTTTTGAAACAATAATTTGGCTTATTTAATTTTTATACATAAGCGAAACTAATTATAATTTTTATATAATTTAATTTTAGAACTTCGCATATATTTTATAACTTATTTTGATTTGCCAAAAAAATAAACAATCAAATATTGGCTTAGTTTGCGTATAATTTATTAATATCTTTCAAATTTTAATACATTTCTTAAGCAATATATTAATAGAATTTTTGAAACATAAATTAGTTGCTTGTAACTTTGAGTTAGTTTAATTTGAGAGCGTTTTTTTAATGTATTTTTTACTATTGATTTTTTAATAAAATTGTTTTAAATTTAATTTATTTAATATTATTTTAATGGAAATTATTTATAATAATTTTTAAATTTGACTAATTCTGCAAGGAAAAAATATCAGCTGCTGCTTTTGCTGTCGCTGCAATAATTTGTTTGTTTATTTTTTTTTGATTTTGCATCAAAATGCGGCGCATAAAACTTGAGAATTTATGAGACGAGTTGCTTTTACTTTCGTTGCGGCACAAAATGTTGCATGTTCAAGGGGCATGCTGCATGAGTATGCTGCTGATTAGCCACTGGCAACTGTTGTTGTTGCTGCTGCCCGTGCAATTATTCAAAATACGCTTAAATTATTGCCATCACATTTGGCTTGTACGTGTTGTTTTCTAGTTTGTGCGCTTGTAAGCTCAACTTTGTTGTTGTTGTTGTTGTTAACCCAGAAGCGTTTTAGCAACCACGCAATAAGCGACTACCATCTACCATCAACGGCGCATCAGCAATTGCAACAGCATCAGCAACAGCAACAGCAGCCGCATTCAAGACGCTGCCCACATCATCTGCACGCAATCGATGCCGCCTTTGGGCTCTAACCACATGCAATGTGATGTACCTCCACACCCCCCCTCGCCTTCCACTGGCCGCTGGCTGTGCATTGTGTCCATATTTGATGGGTTGCAGCTCACATGTGGCATTTCGGTTTTCAAGTGGCAACCAAGGCAATTTCTGATAATCATTGCTGCCTGCCACCGATCAGCAAATGCTGCTGCCTGCAACATTTATGAGCTGACTTGATAGATTGCAAGCCAAAGCTAAAAGCATTGCCAAAACTGAATTGTCAAATAAATTAAATTGAAATATTAGCTTTGAGTTTGTTAGTTCTATATTATTAATTTAATATATTTAATATTAAATTTAATATTTTTGTTGTTGCTTATGTGCATAAAATTTGGCAACGACCTTGTTTTTAATTGGTTGCTAAGCTAGCTCGCAACGCCGCTCCCTCTCTCTCTCTCTCTTACACACACTCTCGCTTTGGCAGCTTTGCTCGCATTGTTTGTTTAACAAAGCACTACAAATTTAAATATATGTAAACATGCTACATAAGCACCGCTATACAAGCAACATTCTATGATTGTATTTCCATTACTTAATTATTAATGCTAATATTTTTTTAATTAATTATTTTTCATTCCATTAAAAACTTAAAAATTCTAATTTTCTATAAATTAAATTAATTAATTTTATTAATATTCTTTGACATATAAGCAGCTGAAAAAAAATATTTGAATGAATTTTTAAACTGAATGAGAAATTGAAAGAAAATAATTAGGCTAGTTGTCTATACCGAATATTTACTGTATATAAATCTATTAATCTAAAGTGTATGTTAGGCATTAAAAAAAAATAAAGAATAACTAAATACGCAGAAAGTCGAGGCGCAGCCGACAAAACGAGACTCTGTGTGCACTCTTAATTTTGATATAGTTTCTCAAATTTAGCTGACAGACATAGACATATATATATAATTTCAATTAATTAACATTATTCAAAATCAATTAAAAGCAAATTATATGAAATTTTATTCAAGTCTTGCAATTGAATTTTTTTATTTACTTTCTAATAAAACATAAAATAAATATTTTACACATATATTATATTTAATGAGATTAAATTATAAAACACTTTATATGTTTATGTATGTTCTAAGAAATATGCTGAACTTAATCTGTTATGAAATCCAACTCAGTACTGATCGAATTATAAAGTTCAGCTGCTTATATTTGTAAAAAAAAATTAATATAAGAATTATATTAACCACATGCTTGATTTTACAGCTGCCTACTGAGCTGTAAACAATTAACTAAAAGTCTTGAGTGTTCACACACACACACACACACACATATAAGCATTTAATAAATACATTCATGGCATTAAAATTATTCAGGCAATCACATGTGAGCTAAATTACATGTGTAGACTTGTGTTTGTCATACTCGAAATCAATTTGGCTGCAACGAAAACACACAAATAATTGCATATTCATGTGGGTGGCTACCAGCACCAGCCACCCCCTCCCTCTACCCCTCCTACTATATATGCGTATCAATTCAACGCCTAATTGATTGTGCCTACAATTGTCTGTGGGGAGTTGTGTGAGGTGCAGAGGAATGTCAATGCTAATAATCGCCATGTAAATTGCCTATGAATTTCAAATTGTGTCTGTCTAGAGGAATATGCATATGTGTGTGTGTGTATTTCATTTAAATGGCTCGTGCTTGGGCTAAGGCCAATGTCTAACGAGGCTGATTGATGCTTTGCCCTCAGCTCAACTGCAGTGTCTCTCTGACTTAATTTATAATAATCCATCTATAAGACATTGCGACATTTATGAATTACTTGCCATGCTCTGCACCTGACTTTGCCTTAATTGCAAACGCGAGTCTGTCAATCGATTGCGCATTTGTTTATTATATTTATAAACTAATGATAGCTGTCAGTGTCAAGCTGTGTTCAAAATTGCTTCAAAACTAGGCTAAGCTACAATGCAAGCAAAACAAATTCTCAACTAGGCGATAAATTCTTGTGTAATGACAAAATTGTTTGCTACGCAATTATCTAAGCTAGCCATCGGTATTAAACTTCAATTGCAATTAAAAATAATTTCAAATAGAAATATGCAAATAATTAAAAAATAATGCGCAATTGTTTAAGTTTAATAAAAATAAATGCAAATTATATTTGATTTTATTCAATTCTTTCAATTAAAGTTTTTTTTTTACTTTTCAATAAAATATTTTAGATAAAAATTACAAATCAAATAAACTGATTATTTTTAATTATTTTATGATTATTCGCTATCATGTGAAATAATTGTAAGTAATATTTTAATTTATTTGAAATAATTCCGAATTATTATTTGTATACGAAACCAAATAATACTTGTTGTTAATATTAGTTCAGCTTTTGAATAAATAATTCCAACAATAACAAATGATTATGATTAGTAAACAAATACGATTTAATCTAAACTACAACAGCGTCTAGATCTGCATAAAATGCCATTGAATTACATTTAATTTCAACGTCAGACATTTAATATTGATTAATTCTTTAGAGTCGCATTGTGGCAAGCTTAATAGCAAGTCACTGACTCTCTCTCTGTCTAACTCATGCCACAAACACTTCGGCTTTGATGGAAAGATACATTTCGCTGATAGAGGCTAAAGCTACAGCAGCAGCTACATGTGCTCAAAAAAGCGACACAAGACGCCCCAGCGAATCGTAACGTAAATAAATACAAACATAAATCTGAAGCAGCGAAAAGAAGAAGAAGAATAAGATGAAAAAAGAGCAAAGCAGAGAAAAGAAACTCATTGAAGACAACATCCCCAATTGACGGTAAATCACTCAAGATGACATCTATCGATGGGGCCCGACAGATAAGCGCGTTTCGTCTCGTTTTCGCACTTTTACACAATCGAAGACACCGCGTCGAACAGCCAAACATATATACATATATACTATATAATATATATGTATATAGCGGCTG
This sequence comes from Drosophila busckii, assembly GCF_011750605.1. NCBI lineage: Eukaryota > Metazoa > Arthropoda > Insecta > Diptera > Drosophilidae > Drosophila > Drosophila busckii. The sequence continues at coordinate 2,918,286 of NC_046604.1, forward strand.
CTAGCGGGCGACATAATCATGAAGCCTGCCAACTTGACGTCATTGCAATTTAAAGCTAGACTATGCCCGCGGCCACATTCGATACACAGACAGCCCCCAAAAGTGTCAAACTCAAGACGAAATCGAATCCCAGCCCCAGACGCAAGTCTAAAGTAAACCAAAGTTGTACCACCACCTACTACAACAGTCAGCCAGCCAGTCAGGCAGTCAGTCAGTCAGCCAGCCAGCCCAGCAGCTCTCTTGGTTTGCTAAATTAAACAAACTTCTCAGCAGTTCAATGACGTACTGACGCCAGCATTGCGTGTCTTTGACTTTGACAGTGCACAGTGGAGCAAAGTGTGCATTTTGTGCATTGATATTGACCTGTAAATTATAAAATATTAAAAATAACTGGCTTGGGCTTAGTATACTGCGCATTACATATCGTTAAATATGTTCGATAGTTACATCAATTAATGCAATTTCTGTTTTATATCGCTTTAAAATTATATACATCATTAGCTAAATATTGTTTAGCGCTTCTTTATAATAAAAAAAAATTATTTTAAAAATTAGTGATGCAATTTTAAAACAAATGCATTTATCGATATAAATATCAGATGCAATTAATGTATTAAAATGTTGCAGATAACATATATATAGTTAGCTTAAAATATATTTAACATATTATGATTTAAAATATCGATACTATCGATAACTATTGCATTCCATAAAGTAAGTATTGCTATACATACATTTAATAAATTCAATAAACTAAGTGTCTTTGTAAATATCGATAATTTATAAGCAAAGTAATTAGATATCGATGATATCGATTAATATTGTTATTGATTAAGCATGCCACATATACACTTCGAATATTTGAATGAAATGCCAAACCAGCAAACCTTATTTTATGCCCGCTTGCCCCACTGTGCCTGTGCCACAGTAGCTATTGTAATGGCTCAGCCAGCACAAAAACCAAACTACTATGAAATGAGTGATTTATTGTGAGGGCGTTGAATTGAAGTTTAAGTTGATGGCAAAAGACATTGAGCCCGAAAGAGCGAGAGCGAACGACTGGGCAACAAATGAGAGAGACAGAACAGAGCAGAGCAGAAGAAAACGCAGCAAAGTGAATAAGATGTGTGCGCAATGACAGACTGACAGACTGACATTGGCAGAAGGACAACGCCATCTCAGCAGAGAGACTGTCGAAAGTGCGGAGTGCAAAATTAAATGTGGCAAAGTGTGGTGGCAAAGGATGAGCAAGGGGATGAGAGCCCGGTGGTAACTGTGTCGATAAGCGTAAAATAAAGCCTCGACAAAAAATGCGGCTAGTGGTGGCTGCCAGCATTTGGGCTGTGGGACTGTGATATATCACACGCAACATTAAATCAAACCCAAGAAATGGACGCAGACCAGACCAAGACATGAGCGGGCAGACGGACAGACGGACAGACGGACAGACGGACTGGGTCGGGTGGTCGGTTGGGCAGGAAGTAAATGATGGCAGAGGACTGGATGGCGACTCACATGAGCTGTCACTTTGACAATTTACTGAGCAAAAAGCAAAAAAAAAAAAAGAAGCCCAAACGATATACTTATATAAAAAGAGCGCTGAAATTCAAGACGCGAAAGAGATAGCAACAGTGTTGGCTCGCTTTTATCTGATGGATTCGTTGTTCTCGCTTCCATGCTTTTGGCCATTTGCAGGCTGCCTGGCTGGCTGCCTGGCTGGCGTAACGAACTTTTCGTGTTGTGTGTGCAATTTGGAAAGCTCAGCAGTATTGGGAATCAGCAGTATTGCTGGCCTGGGCTGTAGCACTAAAGAGTGAATGAGACCATGAATAATATTTATGAGGATGAAATGTTCCCAAAAGCGACATAAATATGTCCACAGCACCCGCACATGTTGAAGCTCTGAAGCTGAAGCGCGCGCTTCAGCATAAAATGCGATGAAATGCTCTCAAGTGCGGGCGCTGTAGCGAGGGTTAAAGTTCAGCAAGCATAGGGGTTGCTACACACACACACACACACACACATATAGTATGAGCTGTACGTGTGTTGGTAGCTCTGACATGCGCCAAAGGATAACGACAACTGCTGCTAACACAGAGGCTCTCATAATTAGACAGTGTTGTGTTGCCAAAAGGCAACTTTGGCTAATGAGGGAGCCATCTGACATCTGACAAATAAATCAAGACCCAGTGTGCTCTGCTGAAAGCCTAGAAGCTAATAATGGCAAACTATTTGTAAATTATAGCTAAAGCAACTTTGAAGCGCAATCAACAATTTTTACAATTAATAATTACAACTAAATTCGCAAAGGTATTTTTATTTTTATTTTAAATAAATGCTGCAGCTTCAATTCAAGCAAAGTCTAAATTTTGCATTTTCTTTGTTTATTTTTTATTATGAATTTAAAGCATGCAATAAAATTCTTCACTTTCTGCTTTTATACATTTAAAACATTTATTTACACATGACCTACCATAATATCAGTTGTCGAATTGGGCTGCATATATGTTTAGCTGATAACACAGAATACGAAATGTTCATGTTGAATTTCAAGAATTTATAATAAATTGAATTCAGTCTTGAAGCTTATCAATTGATCTTTGACATGCATTAATATTTTTAGCTACATGAAAACATAATCGGAAGTATATTCGTATGCTATGCATGAATAATATATATGAAACAAAGCTCAAGCAATCTATGAATATTATATACACGCATCATATTTAGCACAGCGTCAATTGTTTTGATTTATTCATTCGGAAAGCTAAAGTCAAAATATACTTATTCATATCAAGTATACGTAAGCTATGACGAACAACAATAAATTCTGAAACAAGAACTGTCTAAAATAAAAACCAGTAGGACCATCTGTTATTTTGTTTTTTAGCCGAAGTAACAAAAATTTATTTATTATTTTAATAGAATTTTAATCATTTGCTTGCATAATTATTATTGACATTTATTTTGAAACATTTTTATTTACTTCTTGGGTGGTCTTATCATCATCTGCACGAATTTCAATGGTTTTAAATGCCATATGTCCCATCTGATTGACTTAAATTGTAATTCATCAGTTTCAGTGTGTACATAAACTCCATTAGGGTCACTATGGAAATAAATATTATTTAGCCGTTTGTATAATTTTTTAATATAATTTTGTACTTACCACCAAGAACAGTCATTGAACCACCAACCACTTGAGTTTAAAGCCGCACAATTACCCCTGTATTTATCATTATCACGATCTGGGGTTGAGAATTTCATATTCTTAGTGATACTTCCATGATTATTTTCACTATTGAGTGCGTTTCCAGCATTTCCAGTATATTCACCCAAACTTAATAGTTCGTACGATTGCGATTCATTTCCAACTGAAAAATTGCTATAGTGGGCATAGTGTGTTTCGTTTTTGAAATCCTCCAGCTTTATGTAGAGCTCGTGTGGCTGAAACTTCGTCATCAAGTGAAGTTTCTCTAGCCCGAGCCAGAATTCGGTGCGCAGGTCACCAAATCCATTTCTGTACTCCTCCCATGTTCGATTAAAGCTCACGGAGCCATCCATCCTGCGTTGAATGACAGTCCATCCCCCGCTAGCGATCATTGAATCGCAGGACACCTGGAAGGCTTCCGCACCAGGTAGACGTAACGTTTGAATATCAACACCAAAAGTTACACACTTAGTCTGTTCAGTTGGATTGATCCACATTTGTTTTTTGCAATCGACATTATTCGTAGCTTTAAGTGTTGTGATAGTTGTCTGCAGTTTATGAATTTTAGTTAGAACCCTTTCAAGCTCCCCTTCTGTAGTACCAGATAGAGAAGCGCATTCTCTCAAAGCTCCAGGATAAGCTTGGAGATTTTTTATTGTGCTTTCCATCTGTTTAATCTTAGCTTCATATTCAACTAATTCTTTCAGGATGTCTTCACTTTGATTTTTACAATCCTATGAATAGCAAAAACAAGATTAAAATAAATAAATATACTTATTTGAGTTCATTTGCTTACCACATCCCAATCAACTGCTAAATTAAATTTCACATAAAGCAGCAAAAACACAAATGATAAGAAACACTTTAATATATTCATGTTGAATTAATAAAACGAACTGAATTTAAATATTCAAGATCAGCAAGCTTATATACATAGTTGATGTGGTGAGAGTATGAGCACAAATGATCTTTTCACTATCATTAATATTATTATTTTTATCAGCATTGTATGCTATGACGATTTGATAAGAAATGATCTCTACCTTGAACCTTGATCAGCAAGCTCATTTAAATAAAGAGCGCAAAAATTAAAAAGTAATCATGCTGTGAATTGAGCAATATTAAATTTCACAAAAAGCAGCACACACTTAACTAAATTCAAATTGAATATGTGAAACAAACTTAAACTTTCATTTAAATTTTGAAAACCATCAACGTTTCATTTAAATTTTGAAAACCATCAACGTTATCAACTTAATGAAAGCCAAGTACACGTCAGAATTTCAGCAAATTATCATTGACTCGTATTAATAATTTTAGTTCATTGAAACTAGAATCGTATTATCAACATTATGTGTGCTTTGGTTTTTGGCATACGCTCATGGTCAACTGAATAGATTCAATTTATACAGATATACATAATTTTCAATATAGTTAGTCAACAAATAGCTTGTGATATTATTACAGGGCAGTTTATTAATAATTTAATTAATTGTATTTTATATTGTTTATGGGTCTTATCATCAGTTGCATAGAATAGTCCATATAGGTATAGCTATCAAAACTGAAATTAAAAGCAAAATATTTATTATCTTAAACAATTGAATACAATTTTAAATACATACTCAATCCAGCAAGTGTCGTACCAAAATCCGAAACCGAAAGATTCAGCGCAATGCTCAATATCATTATCATTATCACGATCTGGAGTTGAGAATTTCATATTCTCTTCAAATGTACAAAGGCGGTATCCTTTATTTATTGTATATTTTCCCAATACTAAAACCTTATACGCGTCGGCTTCATTTCCAATCGAGAAATTACTATAGTGTCCATAATGCATTTGATTGTTGACATAGTCCATTTTGAAGTAAAGTTCGTGGGATTGAAATTTTGTCATCAGATGAAGTTTCTCCAATCCGATCCAGAACTCGCCGTCCAAATTGCCAAACCCATGCTTATATTCCATCCATGTTCGATTGAAGGTATTAGATTCAAGATCTTTTCTCATTATGACTGTCCAGCCCTCGCCAGCAATCGCTGAATTACAGGGCAGCAGAAATGCTTCTGTGCCTGGTACACGAATCGTCTGAAGATCAACTTCGTCAAAAAATGAACAACTAGTCGCTTCAGCTAGATTGATGCGCTTCATTGTTTTCAAATCGGCGGCACACTTATCGACTTTGCGTTCAGCAGTTTCCTTTCTTGACTTTTGCTCCTCTATCATCGCTTTAAGTGAAGAGATTGTGCTTTCCTGTTCGTGTATCTTAGCTAGTTGCTTATCATATTGTTGTGTCTCTAAAAAGTCCTTGGCAAGTTGTTGCCTGAGCTCAATTTGTTGTTTGCCTAATCGTTCAAAACTTTTATTTACCAGCTCAGCGAATTGCTCGACTGTGATGACGGTTCGCTCTTCGCATTTCTTAGCAGTCAAAGCATCCGCTTTTAGATTCTCGATAGTGATTTGCTGTTGCTTAGTCGTAACCTCCATAAGAATATCCTTCTGCTCAATAATATCTTGACATTCCCTTTTTATCGCATCAGCTACATTTTTGGCATTCTTTGAGTAGCAAAAGTCAAGTTTAAAAACATTATTTTTATATTATTTTAATAGATGCTTACGTGCTCCAAGTCACAATCAGTTGCCGAATTTAATTTTACATAAATCAATAAGAATATTAATGAAAACACACAATGCAAAATTTTCATTTTGAATTTGCTTAAAACGAACTTTTCAAGCGCAAGCTACAAAAAAGACTGAAACGATATGTTATAGAAAATATTTGAGTGAAAATATATGCGCAGATATTTTGTTAAAAAAATGAATACTACGCATATAGTTGCTGTTGCCAATTTCTTGTATATATTAATATTTTATTTTTAGTTCAGTGTAATAATGTGAATTTGTTTACAAAGCAGCTGAAATTTTAATGGTCTACATTTTGATTGAATTTATAAATGCCCAATTTGTTCTACAAATTTTAAATTGTATAATGTAAATATATATTTTTTTTGTGTATGAAGTTATAAACAAGTATAACTAAAGAAATTTAATAATATTGTATTTATGCTCAATTCAAATTGAGTATATATACATAATACATATAGATTATTTTTTTGACTCAAGAAGAAAAACTTAAAATATTTTTGCGTTTTAGTTAGATTTTTTTTATATAATAATAAATACAGCTCAATGTTTTAAAGCTAATATTTTGTTATTTTAATAAATAATATATTTTCATTTTCTTGTATGTTTTATATATTCATTGCATATTTTTCTTTTAGAAAAAATTTAAATAATTATGTTAAGCATTCAAAAGATTTTTCTGACAATTTGCAACTCTTTTATTGTTTGTTACAAAATGTGCACATAACTATTTTGTTTTGTGAAATTTAAAAAATATTCTAACAACGTCCATTATAAATTTATGCATAGGGAGCAAGAAAAATGCAAGAGCGAGAGCATGAGAATGAGAAAGACATAAGTGCATATCTTTTTCCAATGCGCCCTTGACAGTAATCAATCAAATGCTAAGGGTTGCTTTAGCATTTGCACCCTCGCATAGGCAACAAATGTAACCAAAAAAAAAAGAGAAAACCAACCCCGAAGTGTTTGATGGATAGCTGTCAAGCAGCCATAGAGGAGCGAACAGTGCGAATTTAGCCAATGAGGCTGACTGTGGCCAAGATGGCAGCAGACGCTGCTGAGAGAGCAGGAAATTGTAGATCAATAAAGCAGCATGCAAATGACTAATTCGTTAATTGAAATGCCAATCAAGACGCAAAAGGAAAACAACAAAAACTTTTGCTGCTGCATCATGTCATAGATTGATAGCCCAGTAGCATAAAAAATCGAAAGCTGCGGCAAAATAAAAAAAACTTAAAAGAGTTGCATGAAAGCAAAAGCAACAGACACGTTTGTTTGTCCGTCTGTCTGGCTGGCTGGCTGTCTGTCCGTCCGTCTGTGTTTGTGTATGCGAACTCATTAGGCAGCAAACGTAAATCATTTCGATATCGATTAAGAAATATTCAAGCCCCAGCCACACACGCAATGCAACCGCAGCGGCAACATTGGCGCCTGCGCAGCTGCCACTGCCACCGCTGCCACTGCCACTGCCACAGTGTGCACATCAATTAATGAACCTGTCGCATCATGCGTAAGCGTAAATTTGTCGCCAGCTGCCTTTCGTTCATGGCTTTTGCAGCTGCCACAAGCGGCAAACACACACACACACACACAGCAACTTGCAACTGCAACTGCTGACCTGCTTGTCAATCAGGCAAATCATTTTCGGCATCATTGGTATGCGGCGCTGCACTTTCCACATGATTGCGCCACCTTGCCACAAGAGCTGTCACAATCAATCAAATTCACGTGGCGATTAAAATGCATCAATTACTAAAACAATATTCACCCAAAAAGCAAAACCTGAGCGCGTGTGAACATGCGCTACTGGCCACTCTCAGCCACTGGCGCCCTCTATTGCCCGCCCCCGCGCACTCCTCATTGCAAGCAAATTGAATCGTAGTTTCATTCGTCTGTTTATTGCTTCAAGTTGCAGAACTTGAAAGACTCGGGGATTTGATTTTGATTTAAAGATCCGGTTGAGTATTGGTCAATGAGCTATGACATGCATACACTGAAAAAAAAAAGAAACAAGAACATATGCAAGAGCTTAAGTTAAAGCTTAAAAAAGTTATAAATATTCAAAAATATATAATTATGTACACTAAAATATTTATATAGAACAGAGAAGTATTTAATTTAATAAATAATAATAATTTAATTTTTCAAATTCAAGAAATATAGAAAATTAAATACTTAAAAAATGTTATATATATTTTTACAAGAACATACACTGTAAAAAACGAGAACATGTTTTATAAAGTCATAAAAGAAATATAACGAAATAAATTTTGGTCCTTTAAATATATAAAACAAATTTGAATAGTTTTCGAAATAATACTTGAAGTTAATTAAATTTTTTCATTGTTATGTAAATATTTCTTATAAAGACAACAAATAAAATATTTCTTTTAATTAATTTTAAATTAAGATTTGAATTATCAACTGAAACAATAATTTAATATAATTTTCAATTATTTTATTTATGCTGTAATTTTAATTTATTAATTCCGTTCCAGCTGATGTACGAATTGCAGGTATGTACAATTAATTACTCTCAGTGTAGCACTGTCTATAAATAAGCAAATGCATAAGCAAGATATTAAGATAGATTTTGCCAATGATTGAGTATATGGCATAATAATATTTGATGCGGAAACGCTAGAAGAAGCTAAGGAAAGATATAAAAAGAGCTTAAGAGTAGGAAATTGCCAAGTGTTATCTGTTAATCCAATCATTACAACCGACGCTTATGTCTCACTAAGCAGCTTCAAGAATTTCTGCATGTGTGTGCGTGTGTGTAAAAACTTGAAATTAATCTCTCAATTAAAAAATGTCAGCTGCGTCTAGTGCATCAATTAGAAGAGGCAATTCATGAATGAATGCAACTTTAGTCTGTTAATGAATGGTTGGAGTAGCTGGCGAACTGTCGTGAGGTGGGGGGTGGGGGGTGGGGTGGCAGCTCGTTTGGCAACTGGGTCAGTGTCTAGCGACTGGCTGCGAAAATTCAGTGAAAAGGGTGAGAGAGCGAGAGCGAGACGAAGAGTGAATGAAATGAAATGGTCAACGATAGTGGTGGGTAAAGCAAAAAGCAAGCGAGCGAGCGGAGCGATTGAATGATTTATTTTTGACAGGTTTTTAACTTAAAATTAAAACGGTAAATCAACTTTTGACAGCCAGAGGCTGCGACAAGGCTGCCAACAGCAAAGTCGACGTCGTCGTCGTCGTCGTCGTTGCTGCTGCTTTTTGCTAATGATGCTGCCAATGTGTGAGTGACTTTCATACACTAACTACATATATAAATATAAATGTGTGTGTGTGTGTGTGTGCGTGACTGTACCCAAATCAAGCCATGAGAAATGTCTGACAACAGTTGGCGACAGTTGCTGTCGCGACAAAATGTTGCATTGATTTTCACTTGGCAATTGCTACAAGTCTCATTAGTTGCAAGTACTAGCCAACAATGCAATTGATGACTACAGCTCAGCAACATTATATAGTACATATGTCTGACTGTCTGACTGTCTGCCTGTTTGTTTATTTACATAAGTTACTTGCTGTGCTCTCTCTCTCTCTCTCTCTCTCGCTAATGCGCTGAAAACAAACTCATAAATTGTCTGACGCTTAATTCTCTGTCAGTTGGCACTGCAATAAATTAATATAAAGCACCCAAAAGAAAAAAGCGCGCGCGAAAACGAAAACTCAACCTTAACTCAACTTAACAGATATTCAAACATATATATGCATATATATCAGTCTCAGTTTATGACAGCCTCAGCATTGTTTGCACATCTTCAGTTTGTCTTGAGCTTTGAACTTGCAACACGCAAATTGCTTAAAATTTTTTTTAATGTTTGCAAATTATTTAGTTTTCTGTTGAATATTGGAATGAACATAGAATATTTAAGCAAATTAAATTTTTTGTTGAGAATTATTTAGTTTTGAGTTCATTTTTAAATCAAATATATTAATATCAAAAGTCGCGTGCATTATAAAAATTATTTTAAGAGTTATTTTACACTTTAAATATTTTTTTATGATTTTCAAAAGATTTTTAAGATTTTTCTAAGGCTTTAGGCTTTCCTTCTAAAATAAATTGTAATTTCATATAAAATATATTATTTAAAAATTATAGACTTTTTCATTATTTGCACATTTAATAATCTGTAATCTTACTTAAAATTTATAGCAATTATTGTTATAATTATATTTTCATATCTAGTTGTTAATTATTTTCAAAATATTTTTAATAATTTAAAATACCTTTAACTAATTGTTTTTAAATTACTGAGGCGTGTATTTAAGCTTAAGCTTTAATTAAGTTTTTATTTTACTTCGCTTAAGTTAAGGTAATTAATTATTAAGTATATTAAAAACATTAAAACCAATTTAAGACTAATTTTTAATACCTAAAAAATTTAAATTTTTTATTTAGCTGCATTTATGAATTACTTTGGTATATTTATATTTTTGCAATGGCAAATAATATTTTAGCTCAGATTAAAATATTAAAACATAACTAAAATAGCGACAAGTCAAGGGTCAGAGCTCAGATTAACTTTGCAATTTAAATTTTGTGTGATTAATTTGTTGCAGTTCAAAGAGTCAACTTATTCAACTTGAACTTGCAAGTTGCAACTTTAATTATGCATAAAATTTGTACAAAAGCGCCCTTTGGCGAGCAGAAACACAGCCATTGATATGCCGCATGCCGCATGCTGTAGAATATCTAAATATGAAATCAAATGTCACGATATGCTTATTGGCCACATAGAGTCAGCCACTTATTGTTCTTGCCACAAGAGAAGATGAAGAAGAAGAAGCAGCAGCAGCAGCAGCAGCTGAGCTGGCGATCTGCTAAATTGGATTAGACGCTGTTCAGCTGATCTGCAGTTGATCTTTAGCACATTGGAATGTCTTGGCAATTTGGCCTGAGGCAACTCACAGCAAGTTGCAAGCACGCGCGAGCGTGAAGCGACTGAAATTTAAATAAAATCAAACAAAATGTATAAGGTAAGGTAAATAAATCAAACTGATTTATTGGCGTTGACGACAATGACGACGACGACAACAGCAAACAGCAAATACAAACGAAGGACAGACCCAGACCCCCAAGCAATCTATATAAAGAGCACGAAGACAATCAAAGACAGCGGGTGACTCCATAGATAGAGATAGAGACTGTTTAAGAGAGAGAGAGAGAGAGAGAGAGAGAGAGAGAGAGAGATCGTTTGAAATGCTAACGCGTGACATATGCAACAACAGCTGCCATGCCATGCCCCCAAACACTCAGCGCCGCCCACTTGCTGCGATTACAGCTTTGGCTAATAAATAATAAAACGTTAAAACATTTGCATGCGCCTCAAGCTAAGCTCAGTTGTTAAATTTGTGCGCAGCAAAGTTGTTGTCATAAAATAAAAACTAAATAATTATTTAATAAGAATTATGCAGTTTTTCTATTGCGCACATCACCAAAATTTGTTTTGAAAAAAATAATATAAATATAAAATAATTCAAAGAATTCTAAATTTTAAAAAATTACAAGATTTCATTAAAAGAACTTCTGCTGTTTCGAATTTGTTGCCTAGTTTAATTCAAAGCATTTATATAGTAAAATATTATTTAACATGCTTAATTCTTTTAAGTGTTAAAAGAAATGTTATGCTTGAAATAAGTTTTTTTTTTTAACATTTAATTGAGCTGGCTTAAATATTTATTACGAGCTTCTAGCCCATTTGTAAGCAATTATTATTAAAACTATTAAATATATTAAATTGATAATTAAATAAATATATTGCGCTTTAAAACAAACTAAACTATATATAACTGTAATTTTTATTAAAAAAATATGTACATAACAATAATAACAAAAATTTAGGCACAAACTTGGGAAATTTGCTATGTCATTCGAACTCGAATTCGAATTAATTTAATGCAAATATTTTTTAATGTTAAATGAAATTGAAAACTTTGAATTTTGCTTGTATTTCAAACAAAAAGTCTTTGTAAATGTAATTCGATTAAATAAACAAAAATTGTTTAAAAATTTTATTTTATTTTCCAATTAAGTTTTAAGCTATCAAATGATTTTTTTAAATATTAAATTTGCGCAAGTTGCCAACGCACTTTTGCCTTTTGTCTATGCAACAATGAATCATGTCATGGTCATAGTCCTAGTCATAGTCCTAAGTCCAGGCTGCTCCTGTTGTTGTTGTTGTTGTTGTTAGCTGCATTTATGGGCAAATCATGAGCTGGATGCAGCTGCTCACTCTACCAAACTGCCACTACCACTAAACTGTCTAAACTGTCTGCACTTGTGCCCAAATAGAGAATGCGAGAGAGAGAGAGAGAGTGAGCGAGTGTGGGCTGTGGTGGGCGTGGCAGGCTGGTCGTGATTTGCTGTTGGAGCATTTCGTTTTTGGCATTTATGTGTGCCACTAAATCTTGCTCACTCACTCAAATGTTGCTGCTGCTGCTGCTGCTGCTCGGCCTGGTCAGGCTGCTTGCCAAATTAGCTTAAAACCCGACAAAACTTTGCCCAAACGCATACACACGCATAAATTTCTCAGCACAGCTACAGCAAAACAAAAAAAAAATCAAATCGAGTGCAACGTTTTGCCAACTCAATCACCAAGGCAAGGCACAGGGCCCAGACTCAGGCACAGGCACAGGCTCTGGGTAATTATTTTGTGACGCCTCCCACTTGCCAACACCACCACCCACCCACATATTTGCAACCACACAGAGCAGCGCACAGAGGACACAAGGCAATCGAGTTTTTGGTGCAGCTGATGCCACCGCAGTCAACTCGTAAATATGCACGCATGTCCTCGCTGCCTCGTCCTGCAGCAATTGCTGAGCTTTGGGGTAGGCTGTATGTGCAGCTATTTATGCCAACGTTGGTGCGTGTGCGAAACGCTAGAGAGCGAGTGGGAGAGTGGGAGCGGCAGACAGACCGAGCCCCATTACCGGTGTGTGTGTGTGTGTGTGTGTGTGAAATCTGTGCGCCAGATAAATTTGCAGCAGCAAAAGGTTCATGAAAATGCAATTTTATTTTTGCTAAAAACACAACAGAGAGTGAGCGAGAGAGCGAGAGAGCAACGCACGTTCCACCGCATGCAACAACAGCAAAGAGCAGTGGCTAACTCTTCGAGCCTTGACCAGGCCAGCCGCTGTCCAATCGGCTATGAAATGATGCGTTCTATGGCCACTGGGACGACTAATCAGCAGACGACTTGCTGGCACAGTGGGGCAATAGTCATAAATAAATAGAAAATTCCAACAAAGTCTGTGCAATAATTTAATTGAAATTAATTATTAACTAAGGCTTATACTATTTTCAAGCTTTTAATATTTTATATTTTGTTTTATTTAGCATTTTATGAATAGCAACATATTTTCATATTTATTTATTATTATAATGCATGAAATTTTTTTTCAGCTACTAGAGCATTTTTTTTATATTTATTCATCTTATGTTCTTTTAAATTTTAATTTAATTAATTAATTTATTTTCTTTTAAATTTTAATTAATTTTCTTTTAAATGCTCAATAGCCTTTGGAGTTAAATTAAGTACTAAAGCATATAACAATAACCAAGCTTTAATTATTTTTTATTCTTAGCAATATTATTTCTTATAGTCAAATATATCTATATGTCAATCAAATAGAGTTTTTTTATATTAAATTAAAAATATTTTTTATATTGTTTTATTACTTATGGCTTACTCGTTAGCATTTGAAGCAATCGATAGCAACGATATTTAAATAAAATAAAATAGTTGGCAACTTTTTTTTTTTAATTTCTTAGCTAATTCAATGCTATTGCAAAATCCAATAATCAGCAGCTAAATATTTTATTTTTTGCTTATTTTTAATGCAACTTTGTTCCACTGTGCAAGCAGCAACAACAACAATTTTGCACCACAAACGAAAAATTTGTGCTGGCCACGCAACACGATTGACGATTGCAACAATCCTGTCGCTCTACACACACACACATACACTGAAATTTAGAGTCAGCAAGCTATGCGTGTGTGTGTGTGTGTGTGTGTGTATTTGCAGGGACTCTAAATATCGGCAATCAATGACAGTCACTTGTCCAGCAAAATTAGATTTACTCCACCAAAGCATTTTACGGATTTTACGAACCGGACAGCAGCAGCAGCCACAGCAGCTATCAGCCCCTCCCCCTTCCCCACCCCATCTGGCGTTAGCAGCAGCTGTAACAATTGCATTCAGCATTGCCATAATTTCATTCTCGTCCTCGGTGTAGTTGCAACATTTGCGAATTGAATCCTTTGGCTGCTCGACTGCTCTGGGAATTTGCCGTACGTATCGAAAATTGAATTTGAATTGAAAGCAAAACAAATACAAACGCAGCTCAGATTTACATTTCTTGTTTCTACAAAGTCCTTTGTTATTTGTTCTTTGCGCTTATTTTGAGGTAATTGCATAAAAAATTGCTGCGAATTTGCCTTAAGCAGCAGTTTTTAATATCCAATGGATTAGGTTGTAGTCAAAGGCAGCGAATACATATCAAAAAAATATATTAAAAGTGCTTGAAAAAAAGTTAACAGCAAAATCAGAGCTAAAAGAATAAATGTTGTAAATTTAAAGACAGTCTAAAATAAAATAAATAAAATTAAAATTAAAAGTGTTATGCTTTAAATTAATTAATTAATTAAAGTTAGTTAGCTAGTAAATAATAATATTAATTTCGCTTTGACTGACTCTTATTATTAGCAAAAATATAATAAGCAATGTGCTTCATTTTCAATTATTATTGTCATAAGTTAAAATAACGAACTCAACAAATAATTTAATTAATATAATAAGAGTTGCTTTAATTTTTAATTAATAGAATGTTTTTATTCGAAATAAGTTGGCAAAAGCTTACAGTTTTATTCAAATTTATTAATTAACTAATTTAATTAAAGTGTAAAAATAGTCAACGTCTTAAGCTAAAACTTTTAATTAATAATTTAATTAATAAAATATTTTTGTATAATATGTTTTACTGTCAACAAGCAAACTAAACAAAAGTTTATCTTCTATTTATTTAATTATATTTTAAATTTAATTCTCTTAGGTTATCTGAATTTTATAAATATAATTATTAGCTGCATTACAATTAATATCATTCATTACTAATAATTTAAATTGAGTCATAACAATGATTTCAACTGAATCTTATACAAATTTGACAACTTAATTTGCTAAACTGTATTCGTTTAAGCTTGCAACACGGTGGCATGGCCGCAGGGGCATATATATATATATATATATATTATATATTTTTTTTTTGAGTTAATGGCTGCGCTTTCGCACACAAATTCGTCAAGTTTTGGGCTGCTACAACAAAAGCCAAGCCAGGTGACGCCCACAATTGGCCAAGTGTGTATCTGTGTGTGTGTGTGTGTGTTTATGCGCCATTATTAACACGTCATAACTTAGCGGCCAACGAGGCAGGCAGAGCCAACATGCAACGGCCAAAAAGTTGGCCCTGGCCCTTGGCCATCAATCACGTTGACGGCCGCGTTCAAAGGATAAGCAAATGACGTTGCTCTGAGAGGGAAACACACACACTTACACACACACACACTGCCATGTGGGTGTCCATGTGGCGTTTATTTATGCATAACACGCCGCATGTTGAGGGCGCTGCCTGCAAAGTGATTTTAAACGGTGCGCCCCGTGCCGCGGCCTTCAAATTTGACGATGTTGTTGTTGATGATGATGATGATGATGATGCGACGCCGCTGCAAGCACTCACGTTCAAATGAAGTGGCCAACAGGCCGGGCCAGGCTATTAAAATGATGCAAAGAATCAGCAAAAAAAAAACACAAAAAAGAAACACAAACAATTTTGCAGTTAATTGAAAGAAATAGCAAAAGAAAATGGCTGCAAATTGTTTTTAATTTTCAATATAAAATATATATGCATATAGTTTTTTTTTTATTTATTATATTATTTTTCTTTAGCTTCATCGAAAACAATTTGATATTAAATTTTGTTATATATATTTAATTATTTTTTTGTTTTAGCACTGCATTTTTTATTTTTATTATTTATTTATCATAATTTTTATTTTCTTCGCCAGCAAATACATAAGGAATTGTATACAACATAAACAACATTTATGAATATTGATTTTTTATAATTATTATACATATTCATTATCTTCGGCAGCGTCTTTAGTAATCAAACAAGCTACTGATAAGCGCATACTGAAAGTGGAAGCTGAACTTCTGAAATTAAAACTTCAGCATATTCATTTATTTTGCACTTCAAAACATTTTTATTTATTTTTTTTCTTTTTTTACAAATTTATGCTTTTTAAATTCAATTTACATTCCAGTATTAGCTTTTTACTTTTAACATTTAATTTTCTTTGGGTCGTGTCATCATCTGCACGAATTTTAATGGTTTCTTATGCCATTGCCGCCATTCGATTAAATATTTTTAGTTTTATTTTTATTGTAAATAAATACTGCAGATTCAATTCAAGCAAAGTCAAAATGTTGTATTTTCTTTGTTTATTTTTTACTATGAAATTAAAATAAAATTGAACCTAGTGAACGCTTTTTTATTCTTTTCTATTATATATTTAAATCATTTATTTGCACATGACCTACCAGAATATCAGTTGCCGAATTGGGCTGCATAAATGTTTAGCTGATAGCACAGAATACGAAATGTTCATATTGAATTTCAAGAGCGGAGCTTATAATAAATTGAATTTAAGTCATGAAGCTTATCAATTGATCTTTGACATGCATTAATATTTTTAGCTTAAACCAGCAGACAATTGTTATTTTTTTAAATCTGAAGCTACAACTTGCAAAAGTTTATTTATTTCATTTGCATAATTATATTTGACATTTATTTAGAAACATTTTTATTTACTTCTTGGTGGGTCTTATCATCATTTGCACGAATTTCAGTGGTTTTAAATGCCATTCCCCCCATACGATTGACTGATAATGGGCTTCATAAGTGTTCATATAAACTCCATTAAGGTTACTATATAAATAAATATAATTTAGCAGTTTGTATATTTCCAAAAGTCATTTATACTTACCACAAAGAACATCTATTAAACCACCAACCACTCGCGTAAAAAGCAGCACAATTAAAATTAAAGGCTTTATTATTATCCCGCTCTGGGGTTGAGAATTTCATATTCTTAGCGTCACCTCCAAGTCCATCTCTGCTATCGAGTGCGTTTCCAGCATTTCCAGAATATTCACCCACACTTAATAGTTTGTAAGATTGCGCTTCATTCCCGACTGAGAAATTACTATAGTGGGCATATCGTTTTTCGTTCTTGAAATCCTCCAGCTGTATGTAGAGCTCGTGTGGCCGAAGCTTCGTCATCAGGTGCAGCCTCTCCAGGCCGAGCCAAAAGTTACCACGCATGTCCCCAAATCCATTTCTGTACTCCTCCCATGTTCGATTGAAGCTCACAGAGTCATCCACTCTGCGTTGAATGACAGCCCATCCCGGGCCAGCGAACTTTGAATCACAGGGCACCTGGAAGGCTTCCGCACCTGGTACACGTAACGTTTGAATATCAACACCAAAAGTTACACACCTAGTCTGTTCAGTTGGATTGATCCACATTTGTTTATTGCAATCGATATTATTCGTAGCTTTAAGTGTTGTGATAGTTGTCTGCAGTTTATGAATTTTAGTTAGAACCCTTTCAAGCTCCCCTTCTGTAGTGCCAGATAGAGAAGCGCATTCTCTCAAAGCTCCCGGATTAGCTTGTAGATTTTTTATTGTGCTTTTCATCTGATCAATCTTAGCTTTATATTCAACTAATTCTTTCTGGATGTCTTCCCTTTGATTTTTACAATCCTATGAATAGCAATAAACATAAGTTTAAACTAAATAAATAGTTCACTTGCTTACCACTTCACTATCAACTGCTGAATTAAATTTCACATAAAGCAGCAAAAACACAAATGATAAGAAACACTTTAATATATTCATGTTGAATTATACAAGCGAACTGAATTTAAATATTGAAGATCACAAAGCTTATATAGTTGATGTGGTGAAAGCACAAGTCAGAATTTGCGCAAATGATTATCAATTTATTTATTTATTAAGAAATGTTCTCTGACTTGAACCTGAGACAAATATAAGATTAGAGCAATACATTTAGGAGACTGGTTAGCTCAAGGCCTTTTCTAATATCAAATTATATAGAAAATACTTAGTACATTAGGGTGTGTTGATATTATAGGTGAATACAATTGGCAAAATTATAAGAATAAATTCCATACAAACCAGGGTTCTCAAATAAACATTAATTCAAATCAAGTTGATCTTAAAGACAATAGGGTCGACCCCACCCTAATGTACATAATAATCTGCTTTCTTTATTTTTTAAAGTCCCTGCAGTTTTTGCTTCGACAACTTGCATACAAAGTTTAGCTCATATTCCATCTGAATAATAAAAATGTTTAAAATCAGTACCTTATGCATATAGATTTTGATTTAGCAGGAAGCGCCAAACATTATTATTGATTTACAATGATTTTTATAAACTTTGCTATGATGCTAAATCCAATGGGCCTGTTTATGAAAAAATGTTAAAATTTATGTTTGTTTCTAATTTAAATTACAACATATTCTTTAATTTTTTTACACTTTGCAACAACATTTTTTATTTATCATTTATATTTTGTTTTCTGTGAAGTAAAAATTGTAACAATATTTATGGTTTTTTTTATGTTCAATGTAGATTTAATTATTTTATTTTATTTAATTTGACAACTTTTTTTACTTATCATTCATATAGAAACATTTTGATTTACTTATTTTAGGGTCGTATCATCATTTGCACGAATTTCAGTGGTATTAAATTCCATCCCCGCCATCCGATTAAGTGATAGTCTTCATCAGTTTTAGTGTCCCCATAAACTCCATTAAGGTTACTATACAAATAAATATAATTACCAGTTTGTAAAACTTTTAAAGTCATTTATACTTACCACTGAAAACATCTATTAAACCACCAACCACTCGAATATATAACAGCACAATTCCTATTATAATTATCATTATCCCGTTTTTGGGTTGAGAATTTTATATTCTGATGATAACTTAATGCATCTCCAGCATTTCCAGAATAATCACCCAAAGTTAACAGTTCGTAAGATTGTGCCTCATTCCCAATTGTGAAATCGCTATAGCGGGCATATCGTGTTTCATTCTGGAAATTCTCCAGCTGTATGTAGAGCTCGTGTCGCCGTAACTTCGTCATCAGATGAAGTTTCTCTAGTCCGAGCCAAAAGTTACCGCGCAGGTCACCAAATCCATTTGTGTACTCCTCCCAGGTTCGATTGAAATTGACGGAGTCATCCACTCTGCGTTGAATGACAGTCCATCCCTCGCCAGCGAACTTGTAATCACAGGGCGCCTGGAAGGCTTCCGTACCAGGTACACGTAACGTTTGAATATCATTGCCAAACGATACACAGCTCGTGGGTTCAGTTAGATTAGTATTCGTATCTTTAAGTGTCGTGATTCGTGTCTTCAGTTTATGAATTTTATCTAGCACCCTTTCAAGTTCCTCTTCTGTAATTCGAGATAGAGAAGCGCATTTTCTTAAAGCTCCAGCATTAGCTTGAAAATTTTTTATTGTGCTTTCCATCAGTTCAATCTTATTTTCATATTCAACTAATTCTTTCTGGATGTCTTCACTTTTACTTTTACCATCCTATGAATAGCAAAAACATAAGTCAAAAATAAATAAACAATTGAGTTGCTTACCAATTCACTATCAACAGCTGAATTAAATTTCACATAAAGCAGCAAAAACATAAATGATAAGAAACACTTTAATATATTCATGTTGAATTAATAAAACAAACTGAATTTAAATTTTGAAGACTGTTTAGCTTTTATAGTTGTTTGATTTTTGCACGAATAAATATTTGTACATAAATGAAAGCATAATCGTATTATCAGCATCATTCTATAATGTTTATATATATATATTTTGAAATATGATAATCAATGCTCGTGTTTTTTATTCTACGTTATCTTGCGAAAAATATATAATTAATATTAGTTTTTTATACACTTGAGTTTTATTAAATTTTATTATTAATTATTACCATTCTATATGCTATTAATTAAATAATATTTTAGTTTTTATTTTATTGTTACAATATTATTTTTTTGTATACAATAACTATATAAATTTATTTATCTATTTATAACTATTGCATGTTCATTAATCAACATTTATAAGGCTTAAGCTAAGGCCATCAAAATATTGGCAACATTTTTATTTATGAAAAATGTTTTGATATTTTTTTTATTATTTTGCACATTGATGTGACCTTAGCATGTGCAAGATTTATGAACATAATAATTACAAATTTGTTAATTGATTTATTGTCGAATGCATAAACACCTTTGGCTTAATTTAAGCCGGCTTTAAATACCGGTTAGCACAGTGGGCATGGCGCAGCAAAAAACAAAAACAAAAAAAAAAACAAAAAGCAAAATACAGAATTTATGCATTAAGCTAAGGAGCAGCCCCAACAACCTGTGAGCCAAAGCAATCAGCTCGAGACATTGCCACATGTATGTGCTTTGATGTCCTGACACACACACACAAATGCATAGACTGGCAGGCAAACCGTTTATTATATAGAAGTCAGCTCGTCAGGTGAGCCAAAAGCGAAGCAGCAAACGACCCGCAGGCAAAAAGACGCAAATTAATTATTAATCAACGAAACGCAGCCAAAAGCCAAAAGGGAGTTGCAAGTTGCCAAAGCAGAAGGTGGGATCGCCGAAGCGATCAACTCCAGTTGAGTGCGCGACTCGCGACTCGCGACTGATTTATGCCCCAGCAACCGCCAAAGCTAACGAATCGCACATTCTGACATTGTGTGCCAAGATGGACGATGCGAGTATAAACACACACACACACACACACACACACATATATAGCCAAAGCAATGTGCAATCAAGCCATGCACTGCAAGAAATTTTAGTTGCCTATGTACAGTTGTGTTTTTTTGCAAGAGCAGCGCAGCATTAACTTAGATTATTATCGATAATAATTTGGCTAGTTGTTCGCTAGCGCATTTTTTATTTAAAATTAAATATGTAGAGACAGAAAATCACTAAACCGCCATCAATTTGCTACATAAAAATGTTTGTTTTATATTTTTGGCATTCATTCATTATCAGTTGTTGATTTTGCTTGAGCAAAAATGTTGACATAATTTGCTATCTGTGTTTGCACAATCATAAATATTTATATTATATATTTATATGAAAATAATATATATAAATAATTAAATTTATTTATAAACGCATTTTAAATGAAAATGCAGCATATAACTAATATCTAAGTATTTTTTATCTCTTTTATTTAAAGATAAATATTAAAGTTAACTATTCATTTGCAAATTATTTTATATATAATATAATATATTAAAATAATATTTTTGATTATCTTTAAATAACCATTAAATAATCAGTTTTTTTATAAAACAATTTTTTTTGTTGTTTTCAAAACAATTAGCATTTCTAATTACGTGATTTATACATTTATTTTATTGAAATCACTGCTAGTGTTTATCACATTTTGAATCAAAAGCATAAATTTATTTTTTTTATATGGGAAATTATATTTGCTTCTTTATTTCTTCTTTATTCTTTATTTCTTAAAGAATTTAGAATTTTTAATTTAATAAATGGCTTGCAATTGTTATTTGAAATTTAATTAAGTTAACATTATACAATATATTATTATTATTTTTCTTTGTGGCTATTATTATTATATTAAATAATCTTTTCTTATTAACTGTGTTTAACAAATATTTATTTTATATATATATTTATGTAATTTTTATTACTATTGTACTTTATTTATTTTTTATTAAATTTATTAAGTGACAGAACTGTACTCGAAGTTTCTTTCAGTGCATGACAATGTAAAACGAAACTGCTGCTGCTGCTGCTGCAGATCGGCTGCTGTTGTTGTTGTTGTTGTTGTTATTGCTTGTGTGTGCCTAGAGGTCGCTTGGTGAGGTTTCCACCCATATCAGTCAGGCCCTGAGTACGTCACTCAGTCAGGCCCAAGCCAGAGAATCTCTCTCTCTCTCTCTCTCTCTCTCTCTGTATGTCTGTCCAATTGTCTGGCTGCTGCACATGCAACATGGGCACTGGTCTCGCCTCCTGGCCTGCTGCAGGATCAGCATGCGATGCTCAGCAGATACCTGTCGTCGTTGTCGTGGCCCCCGCTTTACCGCCTAGAAACCCAAAGCGAGAATGCGAATCAGAAATGCCAGAATTGAAATCGCATTTTAAATCATCTCCTGGTGCTCTCTCTCTCTCTCTCGGTTGCGTCTGGCGGCGCGCACATGATTCACAGTCACAATCGCCTCAAATCTCGAATAACAAATCGCATAATTACGGGGCCCATGCAGCCTGTGCTCGATCCGGTCCGGTTCGGTCCGCAGCAAGTGAAGCTTTGGACGTTTGAGTCGGGCCTTAAGCTTTTGGCGCGATGGCAATGGCGATGGCGATGGCGCAGATATGAAATATTTTAGCTAAATGGCAGCCAAAGAAATAAAAATGTGGGATTGAAGCGTATAAATCAACGCCGTGCTCACCACAGAGCCCCCAGAGTCAAGTCCGTCAGGCGAAGAACTCCTCGCTCTGTCTCTGCCTCTGTCTCTTGCTCGCCTCACAGTTGGTGCTTGGCTTGACTGCTGGCTGCTTCATTAATATGTATGTGAATGTGAGGCATAAAATCAACCTGAGGCGATAAATTGAAACGATTCCGCAGTGAACACGCAATTAGTTCTAGTCGCATTGGAAAAATAACAAAAAAAAAAAAAAAAGAAGCAAAACTAAAAACAAGCAAACTATAGAACATAAAATTGCAGTTTGGACATTTGAGAAATCGTTTTGATTTGCTGCGATTATGCAAAGTGTTGGCAATTTTTCTATATAGATTATAGCATGTAAGCAATATTTATGTTAATGACTGTAAAAAGCGCAAAATTTAATTTAATTTTAATTGTTTTAGTGCTTGCATGTTGTTTGTATAGCTTTAAATAACTCAAACGCTGCGCTGTTATCTTAACATTGACACTCAATGTAAAAGCGCTCAAATATGCGCTCAATTTTCGAACTACTCTCGCGCGCTCTTTGTCGTCATTCGAAGTGCGCGCAGCTGTTGAGCTAACACGCGTTGTTGTCGGAAAGTGCGCTGTGTGCCAAATAAATGCAAAAATTTATGTTTTTAAACATTAAAAGCAAGTGCAAGTGCAGTTTGCATAAATATTATTGAACTGAAGTGCTAAAGTAAGTGTTTAATGCAAACAGAAGTGTGTTTAATACAAAAAACAATGCTACTTGGCAATCAGCATAGCAGCAACAGTGCTGGCAACGTTGGAGAGCCAAGTACACTGAACAATAGCCAAAAGTAGCTATAAACAGCTATAAGCGCAGTGCTGTAAGTTAAACAAACATTTTATATTGTTATATATATAATTGCATTTACATTTGACTGTTTTATTTCATTTCATAATTATATTTTGTTATTATCAGCAACACACGCTTGTTGCGATGCTAGCGCTGCCAGTGCTAACAGCTGTTTTATGTTTGCCGCTCACTCTTCGAAAGCGTGAGAGCGAGAGCGTGCTGCGCTAAGAGCGCGTTTACTTGCTTGTGTGTGTGTGTGTTTGAGTCGAAATTCGAATTCGCTCTGTCTTTTCTTTGCGGCAATGTTAATTTGAATTTTAACGGGCGCTCTTAACATAGCAAAATTGTTTGGTTGGCGCTATTTAATATTTTTAAGTAGTTGCTTATTCGCATACATATGTTTATAATTATGTATCATAATCAGCTGATGAATACTGATTTTAATTATTAAATATAAACTATGAACCAAAATTATAGCAAAAATGATTTTAAATTAATTGAATTAAATATTTATATAAAGTATAATATTATATAAGCTTTTATATTGGCAGTGTTAGACAGGTGCCAAAGAATTGCAATTAATACTTGAGACTTTAATAGCTAAATTAAACACTAACTACAATGCAGCGCATCTTTCTGTTTAACAAAACTTGTTTTTCTTTTGGCTGCTATTTTTCCCCAGCAATTCGCTACAAGGGCGGAGCAGTCAAGCCAAAGAAGAGAAAAGCAAAGTAGCGAGCATTTCGCTCTCGCTCTCGCAGCAGCAGCATTCATGCTCATCCGCCTGTCAATCAATCACCTGTCAAGTGGGCAACGCTCTCACTGGTCCAATATGCACACACAGCCAAGCACAGTCGCACATATACATGCATGTATGTATATTTGTTTATGTGGTGGTGGTGGTTGAAGGCCAATGGCTGGCAGTTCGAATCGAAACAAATGCGCTATTCGAAACGCGATTACGCATAAGCTTGAGATAAGCACTTTAAAATTATTTTAAATATACCACAAACATATTTAAATGATATTTATATTTCATTCTACTGTCATACATTTAGTATAAAATTTTAAATTAAACTTAAAGCATTTTTAATATACATATAGAAACGAACAAAGTAATTGCATAATATCCAATGCATTTTGAATACATATTATAATTTTTCGAAATGCTTAAAAGCCTTAAACTGATTATACAAATTTTGAATATTAAGTATTTATTAATAATTAATTTAGTACTATATAAATATTTAATGCCTTTAAAAACACTACAATCTCGCTTGATTTTATAGCTATTCGAATTACGCATAAACATTGAACTAACTACAACTATATTTTTTATTAATTTAAACAGTGCCTATATATTTAATGCCATATCTCAATGCTAATTGCAACAATCGATAGAATGACACACAGGTCTCTTTTATATTTTGATGCCAGGGATGCGACATTTGTTGTTTTCCCAAAACTCATTTGAACAATTTTTGCAATTTTAATCAGCTTTATCTTTATGTGATGGCTGCCAACAGTGACTCCCTTGGCCATCGCCGCTGAATTGTTGTCCTGTAGCAAGGCTACGGCTGTTGCCTGCCTGCCTGTCATAAATCTATCACTTTTAATGGCCGCCTCAGCGCTGCACATAATTTTATGTATTTTATGCTGCAAATGGTAGCCAAAACGCACACAAACACAAATCAGCAGCAGCAGCAGCAGCAGCCAACCCTCGCTCCACCCAACCACACACCCTCGGAGCAGCGTTGGCGGCCGCCGTCATCCCCGCACGAATTTCACGCACATCTCAGAAGACTCACAAATTTCATAAAGTGGCAATTCAATCAATCAATTTTGACAGTTTGGCCAAAGCCAAACCACCCCCATGCCTGTTGGATGGGTGGGGTGCTGGGTGCTGTCGGGGCGTCTTGTTCTCCAATTGCTTGGCCCAGGCCATTTTACCGTTATGCTCACGTACACAATCACACAACTCAACTGATTTGCCGAGCCGAGTCTTCCAGCCAAGAAAAGTCTGCATAAATTTTTACGCCTCACCCTCTCGCATCGCCGCAGCTGGGCGCCAAGTTTGTCTGCAAGGCGAAAGTCCTTTTGGTCCTGGCAGTCAGTCAGTCAGTGTTGGTAAGATAGCTGGCAGGACATAGGACAACGCTGCTGCCAGTTGGCAGTTTAAATATTTTTTAATTGCCTTTCGTGGCATTTCGCCCTAACTCCCCACCCCCCACCCCACACTCCAACACAAAGCAACTGCAAAGTAAAAGAAGCAACACCCATTAAGCCACCCTCTTAGCAAATAACACCCTTTTTATTTGTGGGCCATCAGTTTTTGTTTTTATTCTGTTATTATCCTTATTTATTTGTGTTTCGCTTCTGTTTCATTGCACGTTGCTTAGACCCGCACAGGCTTTTCAATAAATTCCCCAAAAAGAAAAAATAAACGCCCACGCTTAAGTGTAGACAATGGCACAAGTCTTTGTTGTATAAATGTGACGTAAAACTGAAGAGCGAAAAGTAAAAGATGAAGTCTAAGACGGTACGAATATCAAAAGAGGTTATAACTCGAAAAAGCGTCGATAGAATAATTGACAATTTCGAAAATTTAATACGTTCTTTGGATTAAGAATAGTCTCAAATCTTTTCTATGATTAAGAGACAAGGTCAGTGAAGCGTCAAAATTGGACACATTCGAAGATTTTACGAACAGAAATATTGTTAACTTTGGATTCAAGCTAATCTATGATATGATTCGATAAAAGAGATATAATAGAAAAAGCGTCCAAAAAGTTATCAATAGAGTTTCTAATATTTGTCTAACAATCCTTGAAGAATTGAAAGACTTTAGGAACGAAAAAATATTGTGAATTTAGAATGAAAAATAACTCCAGTTATTCTTAATTCCAAATTCACAATATTTTATATATATTATATATATCATATCATATTATATGATCTATGATATCAATAGAATACATTTTATTTCAAATGGAATTATCCAAATGGAGGAATTGGAAAATATTTTATTTGAATTGATTTTTAATATTAAGATTAAGATAATGAATTATTCAACATTATAGCTAAGACTTTTTTATATATTGTGTTATCTTAAATATTTGAATTTTTTTGCTTTTGTAAGCTCAGGCAAACACTTGTCGAAACTTTATGATGCGAATTTAAGCAGCGATTGAGCGTAAAATCGATAATTTTAAGCCTGTGTCGTGGCGAAACAGGTGTCCTTGAAGCTGCTGCTTTCTCGCTTTCGCTCTCTCTTTTTCACTTTGCGTTGAAGCCAATTTGCCTGTTAAATAGAACTGAGCATAGAAGCTTATTAAAATAGATGACTTAAATTAAGCAGCAAAGCAAATGAACAGCAAAAGCATTGGGCATAAGCTCAGGTAACTGTGCGGGGAGAGAGGTTGGGGCAATTACTAAATGATTGAATGGTAATTTCAGCAAGAAAACTTGCACGCCTATTGTTGTTGTTGTTGTACGAGTTGAGTTGAGTTAAGTTGAGTGGGTGGCTGAATGGGTGGGCCAGAGTTTATGCCTGGCATAAATTCCCATTATTTATGGGGCAGTAACTGTTTGTGATATTTTATTTCGCGCAAGGATGGCAACGGATAATTTGCACCCAAGCCAAGGCTCCAACTTAACAAAGAAAAAGCGTCGTGAATGTTTGGAATTAATTGCTCTACACCCCCAAGCAGCACCCCAGCACCCAGCAAATCACATACAGAAAAAAAACAAAAAAAAAAAAAATTGTTTTAATTAATAAATTGAATGTATGCGCAAAATTGAAAGGATTTTTGCTCAATGTGGCTCAATGAGCTTGAGTTGTTCTTGTTCTTGTTCTTGTTGTTGTTGTTGTTGTTGGCGCATTCATCTTGAACTCTCATTTGCAGGCAACGCTCATTTTGTATGCAAATGATTTATGCCAAAAAGTGCTTGGCAGCTCTGGCAGCAAAACTGGATTAGATTGGAGGCCACCACCCCACAGCCAAAAATCCCAAACACGAGGTAAACAAATCCACACACCCAACCCACTGGCAGTGAAACTTTGAGGTCGTCGCCTACGATTTAGCGGCGCGGCACGGTCTGAAGCGCTTTTTAAAATATTTACTTAACATCCTATTATCCTTGCAACGCAATGTGACGCTGACGAGGCGGACGACCCTCGCTTGTATCAACATTAAAACGATAAACTCGCCACACAGCGTTGCGCAGAGCAGAAAGAAAGAAAAAAATGCAAAAAGGACGAAGGACACGTCTTGTCTGTCACACCAAAATGTCACCGCGGGGTGAAATACTGGCAAGAACAAAAATGCAAACAACAAAGCGGATCAAGTCACAACGACTTGCAAATACTCTACACTGAATCTTAAATTTAAATTTAAAAGAACAAATAAGCTTGTTTTCATTGTAATAAAAAATAAATAATTTAAATATTAAATGCATTAACAGCAAGCTTGTTTAAATTAAACTAACAATTGTAAATAAAATAAATTAATTAAAATTATTAAATGCCAAGCCTTAAGGTAAAGACTTTTAAACTTGCAACTTGCTAAACAAAAATATAAATAAAAGTATGTTCAAGTCGCTTAACAAAATGTAAAACAAAAGCGTGTGCAAGCAGGACGGCAATAAGGACGAAACTGTAGCGCAGCTGCGAGCGTTAGAGCGAGACAGCGCGCGCTTGAGCTTCTTAGTTGCGGCTGCGAGAGCGAGTGAGAATTATGTCAAGCGTGTGAGTGATTTATGGCGCAGCAAGTGACGAGGACGAACCAGAATTCTTCAGGATAATGCCGACATAACGAGATTGTTTTATGTACACATTTTGGCTTCGTTTGCGACATTTTTGTTGTGTCGCCTCCAGGGGAAGCGACAACGCTTGGCATCCGCTCTATGTGTGTGTGTGTGCGTGTGTGTGTGCTACATAAAATGCCTTGTTAGCTATACAGTTATGCGGGAGGACCCTCCTCACACACACAGCGACAGAGACAAACTGTGCGCTAGTGTGTGTCTGTGTCTGTTATCTGTTTGCATAATGTCCTTGTGTGTGTGTTTGCTGCTTATGCCCAAAGGACCTTCAATCAAATACGTAATCCTTATTCAGTGCGTTAATGAGCTTCACATTAATTTGTCACCTAAAATGGCGCACCTGACAATTCGCTCTCGCTCGCCCACTCCACTTGCTCTTTCTGTGTATGTGTGTGTGTGTGCTGACATTCGTTGAAGGTCCTTAAAATGATTTGTTTAGCAAATCTTACAACACGTAGGACTTTCCATTTGATATATGCTTTGTAGTTCGGCTGCTATTTATAATTCGAAATGATGAAAGCAACAAGAATTGCATAATTAGAAATTAGACTGGCATTATCTTATAAATAATATATACCAAGTACTGCTGTTCAAGGTGCTGTAGTCCTTTTAGCGTTTGTGTTTTATGTTAAAACAATAATTCTGGTTTAACTTTTGGATTCACTTTAGTTCTTAGACCAATTACATCAAAAAATGTACAGAGAGTCTTTTAAGTTAGTCAAAGTTGTGCATAACCAGCACTAGATGGCGTGTGTGTTATCATGCTAACGAGTTGAATTGACTTAGACAATTCTGTCTGTATGAGCGCCTTGATGTCAGCAAGTTTAAGCGCTAGAGACATCACATTTCGTCCATTGGTCCGTATATATCCTAAGTTTATTTTAGCATTTTTATATTTGCCCTTCTACCATTTTTATTTTTATTTATATGCCTAATGTTAACCTTGCTTATGTTCGCCTCTTCTACCGAGTCTCGTAATGTCGAATGAAACCGATTTATGGCAAACAATTTATATCTTTATTATTTAATTGCTCTAATTAAATTAGTAAATAACAACAAAATTATTTAAAGTAATTTTTATATTGCACACATTATTAACTGTCAATTAATTTTATTTATTCGCACATTTTAGAGCTCATAGTTTATCAGCTAATGTAAGAGTTTGAATTGCTTTATGCATTTTCTTCACATTCAATTAAAATTCCATGGTAATGCTACAATTCGATTTGCGCCCACTGTATGTGTAAAATTCTTTTTGTTAATTTGCCCTTATTGCTCTTCGGTTCGGGGCCAAAATAAACAAAAGTAGCAAAACAAAAACAAATTCATTTGTTAAGTGCACAATTTACGATTCATTTTTGCAATTATAAGCCATAGAGATTCATGATTCATATTTACATACAACTGTACGCTGTGTGTGTGTGTATGTCTAATATATATTCTTCATAATTTCTAATTCCAGCTAAAAATAATTCTAAACATTAAGTAGAAATTATTTGAAAAACTTTTGCCCAAAAATTTACAACTAAACGAAACTCCCAGCACACTCCGAGCTCTCCAGACTGACGTCGATACAAACAAATTCTCATTAATGGCGCACAAAGTCTGCTTAAGAGAGCGTGGGGCAGTGGGTGGTTGGGTGGCTGGCTGGATGAAATGGTACCCAAGAGCGAGAGCCGTACCCAGCGATTTGTGTGAGGCATGTAAATGAGTCGGCTTTTGGGTTATGACTCGAATTGTTAGGGCGTTCTTTCGGTTTGATATACTGTCTGGCAAGCGGTGTTAGAGGTCTCTGGCTTGGGTGGTTTGGGCTGGCGCAAAATATGATTTTGACAGAAAACAACAAAACAAAATCCATAATTCAGGATAAAAACATAATTCCACAGGCAGCAGCCCCGACAATGCCGCACAGATGCAAAAGAAAAAGGAGCAGTCTGCATGAAAAGCGTTAAACCAAAAAAAAAAAAAATCTTATTTATATAAATAACGTTAGCGTGTTGTTGTTGCTGTTGTTGTTGTTGTTGGGCAAATGAGCAGCAGCGTTGTTCGTTAGCGCGTTACAGTTATTTATTAAATCCCTTTACGCATTTTCATAATAATTTTTACAACAAACATTTTAAATGCAAAGCAACAGCAACGCGTAGACTTGATTCATGTGTCACTCTCACTCGCTCTCACTCTCTCTCACTCTCTCTCTCTTTCTCTCTTTGTCGCTTACTGTGTTTGATTAAACTTTTATGCAAGGCGCATTGCGCAAAAGAGAAAACAAACAAACAAGACAAGGCACTCATCATAAACATTGAAAATGCCTCGTGTATTAAATTTCTGCTGGCAGCAGCAACAAAATGAATCATTAGCTTCTTACTTCTTACAATAAAATTCAGTATGAAAATTAAATATAATAATTATAGAATTATATATAAATTCTAATTCAAGTTCTTTATAGCAGCAGCTGCTTGGAAGTTTTATTTAATAATAATTTTCAACATATATATACATGTTATTAACATTAATAATGTGCCATTTATATTAATTTGTATACTTCGTGCATAAAATAATTTTAAAAAATATATAAAATATAAATCAAATATTGAGACATGTAGAAAAATATTTCTTTATTTAGCTTAAGATTGCTTTAAACTCGTTTTAAAAACAAATTTAGCATAACTTGCTTATCAAACTACAATTGCTTTAAAATTTATTATAAAATTTAAAATATAAAATAAAAGCAAAACATTAAAAAAATTATCCTCCATATAAAATCATATGCTTAGATATATAAAAAAATATATTTGTTATTAAGCAAATTATTAAAAACAATTCTAACTTGAAAACATTGTTCAAAATTTTTTTCTTAATAAAAAATATTAAAAATATTATTTTAATACAATAATTAATATTTTTGAGTTTTTTGATCAAAGAATAAATTTACTCTACAAGATTTGCTTTAAAATTGAGTTTAAATTTTGAAATATAAAAAAAAAACATTTGAATATGTTCAAAGCAACAGAAACTTATTTGAATTGAATGGTTTAAATTAAAATAAAATATATATACTTTAGTATATACTTTGTCGAACTTAACAATTGCGCACAAATAATTTTTGGAAGCTATTTATTAGTCAAAAAAAATATATCGGCATGAAAATATATATTTTAAACAATTGTTGCCTATGTAAATACATTTATTTTCAATTTCAATAAATACTTTTAAATTGAAATTTAAATATTTTTTGCTATAATTTCCTTTTTTTATCGACTGTTCATAGTTGACATTAAATAAATAAATATTTTCTCTTTATATATCGCTAATCAACCCAAACTATAATTAACAGAATTTAGCCTTTTGTATCAGAAATGAAAATTCTAAAGTCTGTAACAAAGGATATTGTATGCAATTTTTTTTATTTATCAATAATTAAATTGTATGCTAACTTGGACGTTTACACTAAAGTGTCTCATCGTCTATTGGTGAGTGCGCTGTAGCATAAAATGAGATGAGCTCCTGGGGCAGTAGATTGTTTGGAGTGAAAATGAAAATGACAGCATGAAAAATAATTCTAATCTCTTCTCATGAATATTCCTTTTACATTTTCATTTTGCAAAGAGCAGCAGCAGCCAGTCAGCGTAAAGCATCAGCAAAAAGGACAACAGAGAGACGATTAGGGAGGGGCTGGGGCTGGGCTTGGGGCTGGGGGGCAGGTTAAGTAAGCTAAAGAAATACGATGGCGTCATGGAGGCAGTCGGACGACCAGTCAGGCTAAGTAGTACTACAATGGAACTTTGGCTGCCACTCTCTCTCTCTCTCTCTCTCTCTTGCTCTCACTCTCTGTAGCGTTTGTTATTTTATTTTATTTGCGCTTTGCGACATTACCAAGGCTCTTGTGTCCTGTGTTGTTGGCCAGTAACGGTCACTGATGGGCACTAGTCGTTCAAGTGGCAGCCAGAGTTGCCAAGCTTGCCATCGAAATTATAAACTTGGCTGCTAAAGAAGGTTAAGTGATAAATTAACGCCGCTGTTCTTTTGCTCTACACTTCGCTTGTTTGTTGGCCCAAGCGCATTTGAATTGAAATTGGGCTCAAGCTTTTGGGTTTGCTTTTTGTTTTTGTTTTTTTTTTTTGCCTTGTGGGGAGTGAAGCAAAGTGTCCTGCTTTATGCACGAGTGGACCTTTTAGTTTATTGTTATTTTAAAGCAGCCAGGCACAAAATAATTACCAGCAAAAAATTTTATTCATTGGCGCCAATTCTGTATTTGAGTTTTGTATTAATAACTATTTTGATCTGCAGCAGATAATAAATTAAATTATAATACTTGACAAATCTGATTATAGACTTTTGGATTTTAAGCAAAATTAGCAGAGGCCAAAATTTTTATTAAATCAAAATATAGTTTAGGTATTCTTTTATTTAATTTTAAGTAATTGCATTCATTACTAATTCCAATATTTTTTATTTACAGATGAAATTGTAATTAAATTAAAATAATTTTCAATTGTAAGTAATATTTAATAATTTTTCTTACTCACAAATAATGTTTTTGCTCTGAGCTTTATAAAATTAATCAAAGCTAATAATTAAATTCAAAATTAGTTATTGTAATTGTTATTTGTATAAGGATTACTTTTACAATTAATTGAAAAATAATTCTCAAATATTTCAGTTTATTTATATCGCTGATATAAAATATATTATATATATTAAAACTAAACTAATGATTGAAATACATTTATTTAATGTAATTGTAAATAATTCAAATATTGAGCTTATTTATATATCCGAAAATTTATTAGAAATTTTAAAATATTTTAATTATTTTTATTTTAAAACTAATGATTGAATTACAAATTACAAAGTTTTTGCAATTGCTTAATAATAATTGAAAAATAATTCAAAATTTATTGTTGAATATTCTTTAAATTAATTAGATTTATTTTAGAGCTCTAATGATTGAATTAAAATTATTTCGAGTACATAATAATTCAAAATAATCTTAGATTATTTTCAACATTACAAGTTGCTTAACTTTGGAAAATCTTTTATCGTTGAGATATATAAACTATAAATCTTGTACATTTAGTGCTTAGACCACACAAAACATTTTTGTAGGCCACAAGGCTCAGCTGCAGTTTTATTTGGCGTTTATTGTGACTGCGGCTTGTCAATCACAAAACCACAAACACAAAAGCGAGACAGAGCGAGGCCTTAAGGCTGGGCCAATAAATCAGTCATGAGGGCTAATGCTCGTAAATATTTTGTGTGATTGACGCCGCACATAAAAATGGGAATTAAAAAGATGTTAAAAATATTTTGAGCAGAGCTCGTCTACGTTGTTTGTTTGTTGATAAGGCAAAAATGCAGATGGCAGATGGTTTGAGCCCACTCCAGAGAGAGAGCGAGAGCGCTTCCTTTAGTTGCCAAGTCCAAAAAAATGTCACACATTATCAGGCGCATGTCTGGGGCTGACACAGAGCTCCTCCCTCCCCATTTCTCTCTTTCTCTTTGTCGCTGACTGGCTGGCATCATAAAAAGCATAATTACGGCATTTTGTGTTAATGTGATTTTCTGGTTGCCGCAGGCGCAGCAAATAATTCTTATCAACTCGCAGGATGTGAATGTCCTGACGCTGAGACTCCCAGACAGAGCGAGAGAGCGAGCGAGTGCAACGCATTTTGTAGCCAGAGAGCTGAGCTCGCATAAATCACTTATTATGAGGCGTAATTAATGCGACTATATGGCAACCCGAAATTTCTATAAATCATCAGATTAGGCAAAAACCCTGAGCGCATAGCAAAGCAAACAGCAGCAGCATATGATTATAGAGGCCCTCTTCCCCCCCAAACCCAAAGCCACACCAGAAAATTAAACTCACTTGCTCTACATATTGGAAGCATTACTACTGATTCACTCTCATAATGTGTGTGTGTGTGTGTGTGTTTGCATTGAAGCAGGAAATACTTAATGCGGCTGACAGTTGATGAAGCTGCTGCTCCTGGTCCCAGCAGCAGGAAGTAGCTCTATAAATTTTGTAGCGAATCAGTTCAAAGGGTTAAAGCTAAAGACGCTTGCGACATATAAATGAGCGAATATAGAAAACTAATAAATAATAATCGTCAACAAATTTTAATTTTCTTAAGCTACGAAATTCGTGGAAAATTATTAAAAATTGTATATAAAAGTAGTCAAATTATTTTAAATTTATTTCAATTAAATAATTTATCCCTAATTTGTCAAAACAAATACAAAATATTATATATATATATATATATATTTGTATATGATTATACAATGTTTTTAAATTCTTTTTAAGCATAATTTTCACTAATATTGTGCATAATTTATATTTAAAAAATTATATATTTAAACTTTTTGCAAGCATTAATTATTTTTTTCATATGTATTTGATATTTTGCTATTTTTTATTGCCTTATATTTTTATTTTTAATTTTATTTTTAAGATTCATTGTATCTAGTATATCTTTATGATATTTTATATTAAAAGCTTAAAATTATTATTTTATAATAAGATTTCTAAATAATCATAAATGCATAACATACTAATTAATGATGAATTATTTCTACAAATTAAAAATTAATAAACTCTCTTTAAAATGTATAGTAAAATTAATTGTTTGTTCAGTGCCAACGAAGCATCCTAATTATATTAATTCTAAAAAATTAATAACAATGCTTTCAATAATTTAGACTTTCTATTTAAAGTTAGTTTCAAGCATAAATCCATCAGCTGTATATAGTTTTGCACTTCATAATTAATACCCTAATGCTTCTCAATCATTTTAACGGCAGCACATAAAAACGGAAATGATTTGAACAAACGTTAGAGTCGTAAATTTGGGTAAACGCGCTTAAGTGATTTTCACACTAAAAGCAGCGGGTCACTTTGACTAGTCGCTCCTATGCCTCGAAACGTCATAAAATTAAATTTTATGTGCACATAAGCAGCAACAAACACAGTTCAACAATTAAAGTGCAATAAAAACCACTTTGATGTTTGACTTTTGTCACAGTTGTGTGACTGAGAAAGAGAGAGAGAGAGAGAGAGCGAACAATTGTTTGGGGTCACGCCAAGCTGCAACTTGCAACAAATCTGTCACGCCCTAGCAGGCCAAGAGGCTCACCTGGTCTGGTCGGTCGGTCGGTTGGTCGGTCTGCCTGTGTTCGCTTGTTTACTGTCAAATAATGACGTAGATCGTAAAATGTTTCAGTTTATGGCAGCTCGTTAAATCTAAGACAACGCGTGCCCCACAGCATTTGTTGTTTATTTAATTAGAACAATCTTTAGCATAATATTGTAGGCAGAGGCGTTAAATTGCTGCCCTTATCATTAGTGCAAGTGTTAAACATGTTGCAGCAACTAAAACTGTATTTTGCAGTGTCTGTTGCATGTAATTAGATTGGGCTACACCCACTCGAAGCGCGAGGCTCGAGGCTCGAAGCTAATCAAAATTTATGGCACTTAACAATTGATGTTCGGTATGTTTAAAACAAAGCGCAGCTTCAACAAATTGTTCAATTTACGATCGACAACATTAAAGATCCCACGCACTTGCTTTGCGCGTTAAGATCAAAAGATACCCTATATATAAGCTATATACGCTTTAATTAAGTTCTTGAGATGCTCAACTAAATACTTATAAATTTAGTATTTTTTTTATATTACATTTAGTTTAGTTTATTGAATTTTATATTAAAGTGTCTTCGATTTTTTAATGTGGATTAAAAACTATATTTATTTATTATTATATTTAAATTAAAATTATACTTTTTAATTTCTTTAAAACAAAATGGGACTTAATTTTTAAAAATTTTATATGCATAAATGAATTATTTTTTTTCTTTTTAGATATTTGTTTAAATTTATTTTATTATGTCAAACTTTTTATTAAAAATTTATTCTTGGATTATTAAAATTGTATAATATTTTTAAAAATTATATAAGCATTTCCGCATTAAATGAATTATAAATTAAGCAGAGTGTTGCAAGAACGGAAGCGACTCTTCCACACAGAAAATCGGAAGATGTCTGTTCGCATTAACTTGGATTTATTGTCAGCCAGTCACCCACCTAAAGACTTAGCAGAGCGCAGTTTTAATTTGAGATTAATGAAAAAATATTATAAAAAACTTTAAGAACTTACACTAGTTAACAAATTCAATTTTTACAGTCTCTACATTTTGTTGAACTTTATTTTTGTTTATGACACTCTAAGGCATTTTGACTTGCTTAGCATTTAGCAATTTCAAATAGATTTACGCTTCTCCAGTAAATATCTTTTAGATGAGCTTGTCCTGCAGTCAAATCATATTTATAAGAAAGAGAGAGAGAGAGAGAGAGAGGCGAATGCAATCAGAACACTAAATCTGATGTACGCAGCTAATTGCGCATAGATTATCAGATGCATTGGGAGCGATATAAAACGCCGCCCAGGCCCAATGGCCAAGTCCAAATCCAAGTGCAAGCTGCAACGACAGCTCAATGAGAAATTGCGACAGAGACAACTCTATTTGGCTGTAGACAAAGTGAATGGCTTTGGGTTTGGCATTGGCATTGGCATTGGGGCTGGGACTCGCGCTTGGAGTTGCAGCGTTTGCTTATTTATTTCCAATTGACCCATTTGGTAATATTCATAATTTAAGTGCGCACGAAAGCAGCCGCAACAACAGGAATAACAACAACAGCAACGGCCAAAGAGCTGCATAAATTCTCACACACACAGTCACACACACAGACACAAACGAGCAGCGCAGCTTGTTGAAGTTGGCAACAGGATCAGGCCGCTTGGCCATTTGTGTTTATTTGCGATCGAGGCGCTGTCATAAGTTGCCGCCAAATTGTTGCCATTGTACCTGCTGCGTAGACGTTGAGCAGCGAGCAGGGGGGGTGGTGGCGGGTGGGGGGCTAGCCAGCCTCTGTTGTAACTCAGAAATCATTAAAAGTGCGAGATACTTTATGAATTCGTCGTGGGCCGCTAACAGTCAGTGGGACACACAGCGCACTGGCGTGAAATATTCACATAAAAAACTGCACTCTCTCTCTTTCGCTCTCTCTGTCTCCCTCTCTCTCTCTCTCTCTCTCTCACTCTGTATGCTAGCCTAGACCTCTTCGCTTCACGCTTGCTGCGCTGAATTATGTTTAACGATTTGCAGTTAATTTCGTTCAATAATTTTCAGAGTTCGATTTCATGGCTTGGCCGTTATTGACTTTATTTTGCATGCTAATGGCCACGATCAGTCCATCAGTGGCATTAATGTTAAAGCTGCTGCAGGTGAATTTACATCAAAGACTTTGAGCTCGAACCTGCGCAAACTTTGGCTTAAAGCATTTTTATTTAAACTTTAACTGAAAACAACAGCATAAAATACGTTTTAATAGTTGAAAAAACTTTTATTAAAACGGATATTAATTTTAGAATTTTATTATTAATTTATTCTATTTTTGTGTTATTTAAAATACGCTTTTTTCAATTAAATAAAATTTAAATATTTGTTATTTTTAAATTATATGCTTTTGATTGGAATTTTCATATTTTATTTAAAATGAAATTAATTTTTTTTTATTTTATTAAATTATATGCTTTATAATAATTTATAATTAATTTATAACTATTTTTTTTTATAATTTTTGACTTAAAATTGTATGATTTTCGTTATTATTATTATTGTTGGCAGCTTTAATCACATTTAAGCTTTTATTTCAATTGTTGATAAGCACATTATTTCTTATATAATATATAATAATCTTATGCCTTTAATAAACTTCTTGCTTTGTTGCTGCTGCATTTAGCCCAAAAAAAAAAAAAAAACAGCAAGAGTTGCAATCGATTTGCATATTTTCTTTAACGACTTTAAGTAATTTAGCCAATGCAAAATTTATTATTATTTCATTTCTTGATTTCTCTTCACATCTCAGCAGCGGCTCTGTCGACTTTTGTGGCTGTTTTATGGCCGCTCCAACTGCTCTGCTGTCCATGTGTCATTTACATGCAGCGAGCCAGAGCTGAGACATGGCTTTAATGAGTCCTGTGCGGCTCATGGGCCAGTGTTACCTGTTGGCTGCTGATGTGCTTAATATCTGTGTTGGGATCAGTCATCAAGGCGTATAATTTTTATACGGCTCGCCTCATAAGAGCATCGTTAAATTTTTGATGACGTTCGTCAAGAAGTTTGCCTCGTTGTCAAATGAATTTCATTTGCAGTTGTCATAAAGTATCAAGTTAATGTTATGGCCTCATTGGCAAAATATATAATCTTAAATGAAATAACAGCAATTAGAATTTGAGCTCAAATAACAAACAGCAAGTTTCTCAATAAATATATTATATTATATATAATATATCAGATTAAAGCCATTGCTTACCGCATTAAATTTCGCATCATACAAATAAAGTAAAATTATAAATTAATGCTGCAATTTTGATTCATGTATTTAATATTTATTTATTATCCGAGTTTCTAAAACTCAATTCAGATTGCAGTGAGATCTAATTCTGAAATTAATAATATAAATGAATTCCTCAACAATTTCATTTATTTTACGCTTTACAAAATCTTTTATTTATTTCCTTATTTTCAATTGACAGTTTTTACAAAATTTATGCTCTTTATATTAAACTTACATTTCATTCATGACTTTTTACTTTACATAACATATTCATTTAATTTATTATGGGTCTTATCATCATCTGCACGAATTTCAGTGGTATATCATGCCGTGGCAACCATTTTATTGCCTGAATAGGGTATTCATCAGTTATAGTGTTCACATAAACTCCATTGGGGTTACTATAGAAATAAATGAAATTTAGCCGTTTGTATAAATTTTTTAAGTTATTTATACATACCACCAAGAACAACTATTAAACCACCAACTACTCTCATATAAATCAGCACAATTAATATTGGCCTTATCATTGTCACGATCTGGGGTTGAGAATTTCATATTCTTAGAGGTAAAATAATCATCTCCAGTATCGAGTGCGTTTCCAGCATCTCCATCATATTCCCCCACACTTAATAGTTCGTACGATTGCGCTTCATTCCCAACATATCGTTTTTCGTTTTTGAAATCCTCCAGCTGTATGTAGAGCTCGTGTGGCTGAAACTTCATCATCAGATGAAGTTTCTCTAGCCCGAGCCAGAATTCACCTCATAAGTCGCCGAAGCCATTCTTATACTCATCCCATGTTCTATTGAAGTTCACGGAGCCATCCATCCTGCGCTGAATGACAGTCCATCCATTGCCAGGGATCTTTGAATCACATGGCACCTGGAAGGCTTCCACACCAGGCACACGTATCGTTTGAATATCATTTGAATTACCAAATGCTAGACAACTAGTCGCTTCGGCTGGATTAATTCCATTCTGCACTTTCAAATCCGTTCTACCCTTTTGCTTGTCCTTGGCTAATTCTTGCTCATTAGGCGCAGCTTTTAGTTTATTGATTGTAGAGTTTTGTTCGATAATATTAGCTTGTTGATGAGAGTGTTGTTGTTGTAGTTTCGAAATTTCGCTGGCAAGTTGCTCCTTAAACTCACGTTTTAATTCATCAGTAAACTTATTTATCAGTTTATCAAATTTGTCGATTGTGGTGCCAGAAGACTCATCGCATTTCCTCGAAGAGCTTTTGGCTAGTTGTTGTTGTTCGTTATTTTTAGGCTTAAGTTCCCTGATCTCTGTCTCCTGTTGACGAATTTTAGCTTGCAGCTTTTTAAGTTCCTCTTTTGTGATGCCCGATGGCTCAGCGCATTTTTCTGAAGCTCCAGCATTAGCGGTTAGATTTTTTATTGTGCTTTCCAGCTGTTTAATCTTAGCTTCGTATTTAACTAAGTCTTTAAGCATCTCTTCACTTTGCTTTTTACAATACTATAAATAGCAAAAACATAAGTTTAAAACAAATGAAATTAATTATTTTACTGCACTTGTTTATTACATCACAATCAGTTGCCGAATTAAATTCCACAGAAAGCAGCAAAAACACAAAAGATACGAAACACTTTAAAATATTCATGTTGAATTAATAAAACGAACTATTCAAGAGCAGAGCATGAAATAAACTAAACTTAAATTTTGACGACCATCAGCCTTATCAATTCTATGTGAGTCAAGTTGAAATATTTTTATTTATTTTGCCAAATGAAAGCATAATCGTTTTATCAACATTATATATGCTTACTATATACAGGATGTACTTTGATATTTTTTGCAAACGAATGTACAAGATAGTTGGGACTATAGGCTACAAAGCAAGAGCCACAATATAATTTTGTATATCAAGTATACGTAATCTGTGTCAAGCAACAACAATAAATCTGAAAGAAGAAGTTAAATATTTTCAAAATAAAAACCAGGAGACAATTATTATTTTTTTAATCTGAGGCTACAACTTGCAAAAGTTTATTTACTCTTTTAATAAAATTTTAATTATTCTCTTGCATAATTATTATTGACATTTATTTAGATACATATTTATTTACTTCTTGGTGGGTCTAATCATCATCTGCACGAATTTCAGTGGTTTATAATGCCATGTCATCCATTTAATATAATCAACACTTTCCTCATCAGTATTGGTGGACATATATTTTGCGTTCAGATTACTAAAGATAAAAACAATCATTAGAATGGAAATTTTTATGTCATATATTATATTTACCAGTAATGACAATTATTAAACCACCAACCACTTTGATAGTATCTAGCACAATTTCCATAAAATTTATCATTATCACGGTCCGGTGTTGAAAATTTCATATTAATATGTTTATAATCGACATCAGTGTAGTTCAGTGCGTCTCCAGCATTTCCAGTATAGTTACCTACACTTATTAGTTCGTAATATTGCGCTTCACTCCCAATTGTGAAATTGGTATAGCGTGCATAGCGTGTTTCGTTGTTGAAATCCTCCAGCTGTATGTAGAGCTCGTGTGGCCGAAG
The DNA here is from genome assembly GCF_011750605.1 of Drosophila busckii. NCBI lineage: Eukaryota > Metazoa > Arthropoda > Insecta > Diptera > Drosophilidae > Drosophila > Drosophila busckii. Next base: position 2,959,360 of record NC_046604.1, read on the forward strand.
CTTCGTCATCAGATGAAGTTTCTCTAGCCCGAGCCAAAAGTTACCACGCAGGTCACCGAATCCATTTCTGTACTCCTCCCATGTTCGATTGAAGTTCACGGATTCATCCACTCTGCGTTGAATTACAACCCACCCCGGGCCAGCGAACTTTGAATCACAGGGTACCCGGAAGGCATTCACACCAGGTAGACGTAACGTTTGAGTGTCACTAGAGTTACCAGAGGGTAAACAACTAGTCGCTTCAGCTCGATCTTTTTGTTTAGTCAGCTCATCTTTGAGTAGTTTATTTTCATGTTCCATGCTACTCAATTGCTCTTTAATTTCAGCAATGCGTTTATCCTTTTCACTTATTAAAGAATCCTTGAGTTTGTCGCTTTCTTTAATCTTAGTTTGTAGTTCTTTGACTTTCGCTTGAAGCTGTTGAGTTTCCTTCAAAGTTTCCTTTTGTGCCCCAACGCGAGCTTCTAGTTCCTTATCCAAATCTACAATGCGCTTATCCTTTTCACTTATTAGCTCGTTGCTTTTCCTCAAAGCTTCTTGCTGTGCTTCAAGGTTAGTTTGCTCCCGTTGCTTGGTGTGATTGGTGAGCAGTTCCTTGTATTCAAGTTCTTTGATAATGAGCTGAAGCTTCAAGGTTTCCTTTTCTGCCTTTAGCTTGTCCTCACTGCAATTGCTTAAAGCTTCCTTATTTGCGTTAGCTTTACTTTCAAGACTCTTTATTGTGGTTTCCCTTTGCTGCAGCTTTTCGTATTGATCGTTATTTTCAGCTGATATACGAAGATATTGGAATAATTGCTTCACGACTTTATAGCAAAACGTTCCGCACTCCTCGTTTGATTCCCTGGACTCTGTGCATGACTGCAAAAATAGCATTGATTTGCTTTTAATACTTAAAACATTTATTTGCACTTGACCTACCATAACATCCGTTGCCGAATTCGGTCGCACATATAGCAGCAACAATATAACTGATAACACGCACTTTAATAAATTCATGTTGGAATTAATCAAACGAACTATTCAAGAGCACTATTTAAAAGAAACTAAATTTTAATATAGAAGATCAGCAAGCTTATATAGTTGATGTGGTGAAAGTACACGTCAGAATTTGCGCACTCATTTTTTTTTTTAGGTCATTGAAGACATAAACGTATTATCAGCATTATTTTATTTTATAATACATTTTATATATTTTGGAATATGATAATCTATGCGCGTGTTTGGCATTCAGTGATCTTTGACATAAGACACATTTTAAAGATTTGAAAACTAACGAATTTATAAATCTGTTGCTATGTATGAAGTAAGAGATATACTTTATACAAATTGATATGTATATTTATATTTGCGAGTTGATGTTTTTCTATTATTATAATCAATAACAAAATTAAATATATTGCAATCATAATAAATATTAAATACCAGCAAACAAATAATTGTTTTCTAGTAAATTTAAAAATTTCTGCTGTAGGTTTCTTTTTTGAATTATATCTATTACAAAAATTAATTTTTAATTTTTTTTTTTTTAGTTTTTTAGATATATATTAAAAGCACAGAAAAAAGAGAAATAATATATTTATAAAAAAAAAATCAAAAATCAAAAAAAATGTGTCCAAACAAATTATAAACAAATGCAGCTGCCAAATATACGTTTCATATCAAGTATACGCAATCTGAGTCAAACAAAAACAAGAACTGTAAAAATTCGCATAGCGAGACAATTATTACTTTTTTTTTTAATTTGAACAAACATGTTTTTTATTATTTTAATAGAATTTTATTTATAAATTGCATAATGATATTTGACATTTATTTAGAAACATTTTTATTTAATTGTTAGTGGGTCTAATCATCATCTGCACGAATTTCAGTGGTTTATTATGCCATAGATTCCATCTGATTGACTCAAAATGGTATTCATCAGTTTTAGTGTCCTCATAAACTCCATTTAGTTTACTATAGAAATAAATATAATTTAGCAGTTTGTATAATTTTTTAAAGTCATTTAATACTAACCACCAAAGACATTCATTAAACCACCAACCACTCGCGTAATCAGCAGCACAATTAAAATGATTCCATTTATCATTATCCTGATCTGGGGTTGAGAATTTCATATTCTTAGCGCTATTCTCATCTCCAGTATCGAGTGCGTTGCCAGCATTTCCAGAATATTCACCCACACTTAAGAGTTCATAAGATTGCGCTTCATTCCCGACTGAGAAATTACTATAGCGGGCATATCGTTTTTCGTTCTTGAAATCCTCCAGCTGTATGTAGAGCTCGTGTGGCCGAAACTTGTCAATCAGATGAGTTTCCTCTAAGCCAGCCAAAATTCCGCGCAGGTCCCAAAGCCATTTTTTGTACTCCTACCCATTTTCTAGTGAAGTCACGATCCATCTACTCTGCGTTGATGAACAGTTCCATCCGTTGCCAGCGAACTTTGAATCACAGGACACCTGGAAGGCTTCTGCACCAGGCACACGTATCGTTTGAATATCATTGCCATATGGCACACATCCAGTCACTTCAGCTCGATCTACAAATTGAATCAGCTTATCTTCGAATTGTTTATCTTTATTCATGTTGTTTATTTGCTCTTTTAAGTCAGCAATGCGCTTATCCTTTTCACTTAATAAAGAATTCTTAAGTTCTTCGCTTTGCTGGAACATGTTCCTGCACTTTAAGTTTAAGTTTGTAGTTCATTGACCTTTCGCAGCTGCTCATTTTTCTTCAAAGTTTCCTTTTGTGCCTCAACGCCAGCTCCTAGTTTCTTATCCAAGTCTATAATGCGTTTACCCAAGTCATCGATGCGTTTATCCTTTTCACTAATTAAAGAATCCTTGAGTTTGTCGCTTTTCTTCAGAGCTTCTTGTTGTTCTGCAAGCTTAGTTTGTTGCTCCTTGTACGCAATTTCCTGTTTATGGAATCGCTCCTGGTTAGCGGAGGATATATGAAAATACTGCAATAAAGGCTTCACGACTTTATAACAATAAGCCCTGCACTCCTCGGATGATTCGCTTGAGTGTTGACATGGCTGCAATTGGCAGCATTAGCTTCTTAATAATATTTAAAATATTTATGCATGACCTACCGCAACATCAGCTGCCGAATTGGGTCGCATATAAAGCAGCAGCATTATAACTGATAACATACCAATGTGAGTTCCAACATAATTCATTTATGAAAGAACTTTCCCAGTGTAAGGTTTAAAGTAAACTGAAGCTGTGCGCCATGAAGGCGACGAAATTTAAACATGATGAAGTGTAATATAAATTTAAATTAATGCATTTATATGTAAAGGAATTGATAAGACGAACAAAGCGGACTATGAATTGGCGCAGATAAGAAATATATATTTTACAAATTTGATTATGCAGCGTATTGTTTGATTATGTTTGCAATTAAATTGTATGAAGAATAACAAATAATAAAGCCTGCAGCTTAAGCATAAAATAAATGAGTAAACATGTAAAAATATGCAATTATTCATTTTTTAATCTGACGATACAACTTTACAAAAGGCTTTATTTGTTATTTGAATTGAATTTTAATATTTCACTTGCATAATTATATTTGACATTTATTTAGAAACATTTTTATTTAATTGTTGGTGGGTCTTAATCATCATCTGCACGAATTTCAGTGGTTTAATATGCCATTTCCTCCATTCAATTGCCTGAAAATGGTATTCATCAGTTTTAGTGTCCACATAAACTCCATTAAGGTTACTATAGAATTAAATATAATTTAGCAGTTTTATATAATTTTTTAAAGTCATTTATACTTACCATGAATAACATTTATTAAACCACCAAACCACTGGCGAATCTTGCAGCACAATTTTCCAACCCATTTCATCATTATCCCGCTCTGGGTGAGAATTTCATATACTTTCAGCGTCAGCATCTTCAAACTGAGCATCTAGTGCGTTTCCAGCATTTCCATCATATTCCCCCACACCTAATAATTCGTAAGATTGCGCTTCACTCCCAATTGTGAAATTGGTATAGCGTGCATAGCGTGTGTCGTTTTTGAAATCCTCCATCTGTATGTAGAGCTCGTGTGGCCGAAATTTCGTCATCAGGTGCAGCCTCTCCAGGCCGAGCCAAAAGTTACCGCGCAGGTCACCAAAGCCATTTTTGTACTCCTCCCAGTTTCGATTGAAGTCAACGGAGTCCATCCATCTCTGCGCTTGAATGAACAGTCCATCCCTCGCGCCAGCGAATCCTTGAATCACAGGAGCACCTGGAAGGCTTCCGCACCAGGTACACGTATCGTTTGAATATCACTTGAATTACCGAAAGGCTAGACAACTAGTCGCTTCAGCTTGGATCGGCCATGGACTTATCCTTGTCTTGAGCTTTGCTTGCTAGTGTTGTTATAGTTGTCTCTTGGTTCTCGTATCTTTGCTTGGAGCTTTAAACACAAAAAACATAAGCTTAACAGAAATAAATAAACTTATTTGAGTTTAATTGCTTACCACATTCCAATCAACTGCTGAATTAAATTGCACATAAAGCAGCAAAAGCACAAAAGATACGAAACACTTTAATATGTTCATGTTGAATTAATAAAACAAACTTTTGGAGAGCAGAGCTCAAAATAAACTGAATTTAAATTTTGAAGACCATCAAGCTTATATAGCTGATGTGGCTCAAGTACACGTCAGAATATGCGAAAATTATGATTGACATTCGCCCATTAAAAAAAACATAGATCTATTATCAACATGTGCTGTTTAACTATTTATTATTATTATTATTTAACTATTTAACCATTTGATGGGCGTACACAGATAAGGAGAAAATACCAGTGCTCCGCTAGATAATGAATACATAAGTAATATTTTTTAATATTAAGCTGCAGTCAAATGTAATTCAAATATATGAGTAAACATATAAGGAAGCAAAATGCATTCAAATGCTATCAATATTATTGTCAATATCAGCAACGTTATTAAACAAAAAGAACTCTATAAAAGTAAGATGTATGCAATTGAAATTTTTATATAATTTTTGAATTATATAATTGGTAAATAATATAAATTTATTTATTATTTAAAATGCAGAAAATTCACCGACAGACTTGAATATTTATCAGTTCCTGTTGGTCAAACTTAGCTTCAAAGCATCCAGCATTTATTTATTATTAATATTTAAAATTTATTCGTTTGCACCTGACCTACCATAACATCAGCTGCCGAATTGGGTCGCATATAAAGCAGCAACAATATAACTGATAACATAGAATGCGAAATATTTATATTGAAATATTATAATAGAACGAATTTTTCAAGGGCACAGCTTAAAGTAAAGTGAATTTAAATATTGAAGGTCAATCAAACATATACATATTATTATTAATTTCTTAATTAATGAATTTCTAATACATATACTTAAATATAATTTATAATATTGCTTCTTACCCAATTATCTGGGTAGATTGATTTTCAAGTTATTCGAATTACAAAATCTATTTTCATGAATTCAGTAATTTGCATAAATTAAATGTAAAATTGTTATTTTATTTTATATACGAAGCAATTAGCATTGAAATAAGTTTAAATGCATAATATAACTCTTTTATATATAGAAAGTTCATTTGTATATATGAATAATTTTAATTTTATAAAACTGAAACAATAGTTATTTATTTTTTATAAATTTTTTAAAATATTTTAAACATTTGATAAATATCTTTAAGAAATATTTTGGATTTTTATGTTTTATTTCTTGCGCTTAATTAATTTTATTTCGCGCATTAATATTTTTGGAATTTTCCAGTGTTAAAGTTCATTATAATTGAATATTTGGATTTAGTGGGCAATATATGAGTCCATTTGAATTATAAATATTAAGCGAAAGGAAATTTGTAAGCTGCTATGACTTGGCTTTGGACTTGGTCGCTTGGTGAGCTGTGCTTAGAGTTCTTTGAAAATTAAAGTCAACATAGTTGGCTTTGCCTAATGATTTCTAATTGCAAATCAAACTTGCATAAATTGCTTCATTCTGACGATTGCCTCAATTGTGAAAACTACAACTAACAGTGCGCGTCTGTGTCTTGAGTTTATTTGAAAGTGAAAAAGTGAAATAAATTGTGAAAATGAATCAATATCGTCGCTTGCGTGACGAGTCGAGCGAGGAGCAGTGCGCACTGGAGCTGGAGCAAGGGCATGCCAGGAAGCAGCCACGGCGCAGCAACAATGCCAAGGAGACGCTGGTGAGCATTGAGCAGCTGCTGCAGAAGCTAAGCGAACCGAACGGCGAGAGCTGCCTCACCGAGCTGAGCTGCGAGGTCAACGGGCTGCTGCCCAGGCACAAGATGGAGATACTGCGGCTGCTGGTGCAGTCACTGCAGCTGCATCCGATGCAGTGTGGCGCCTATGCGACATTTGTGGGTCTGCTGAATGTGTGTGACTTTGAGTTTGGTGCCGATTGCTTGAGCTGCTTGCGGCAGCAGCTGTGGCAAGCGCTCGAGGCGGGCGAGTGGCAGCAAGCGCGCAATTTGCTGCTGCTGCTGGCCGAGCTGGTCAATGCCAATGTGCTGACCGCCAGCTCAATGCTGCAGTTGCTCAATGCGCTGCTGGATGCGGCGCAGCACGATTGCTATGCCTGGCTGGTGCTCAGCTCGCTGCCGCTGCTGGCACGTGAGCTCTACGAGAAACTGGAGTCGGGCCTGCAGGCGCTGCTCAAGCGTTTGTCCGTCTACATGAAGCAGCGCTGCTCTGGCGTGCAGCTGCAGCTGCTGCGCATTTGGACGCTGAGCGAGCGTGCGCAACACGATTATCTTGAGCTGCTGTGGCAGCAAGTGTTGCAGCTGCAGGGCCAGCACTGGATGCTGCAGCAGCTGCGACGTCCGTATACCAATTTTGATGGCACGCTTAGCTCCGCGCTGCAGCATCAGCTGACTGAGCGACCAGCGGTCGCTGCCACGCGGCAGCTGCGCTATGCACGCGCTCATTTGGTTGCGCGTCTGTTTGCGCCCGCAGATTTGCCGCTCAGCCAGCAGCTGCCCGCTGAGCTGCACTTTGAGCGCCATCTCATCGATTGCCATATTTTGGAAATTCTGCAGTCGCAGCATTTGGAGCGCAAGCGCTGCGCCGCTTTGCTCTGCGCCTACAGCGCTGCTCATCCTCAGCTCGCCTTGCCCCACTGCATTGTCGAGCTGCTGCTGCTGCAAATGCTGCAGCTGCCGGCGGCTCCCTATCCGACCATCAACTATGGCGTCATTCTGATTGAGCTCTGCAAGCTGCAGCCGCACAGCTTTCCTCACATTATTGTCCAGGCAGTCGATTTAATATTCGCCCAGCTGCCGTCCATGAGTGTCGCGTGCTTTGATCGCTTCGTCGATTGGTTCTCGCACCATTTGAGCAACTTTCGCTATCAGTGGAACTGGCTCGACTGGCAGCAGTGCATCCATTTCCACCAGCTGCATCCTTGTGCCATGTTCGTGCGTGAGCTGCTCAAGAAATGCATGCGGTAAGTCCAGCATAACTGTTAAATAATGATTACTACTCCCAATCATAATCCAAATCGATGGAATAAATTGCTGCGCTTACGCTCAATTAACATTTACTAATTGTTTACATTAACAAATAATCAAATGATCGTGATTTGTTAATACGAAAATTAAACGAAAGATCTGTTGATTTGAAATTATCAAAGAGCAACTAATTACTAATTAAATACGACTACAAATAAAATTCGTGATTTGATAATACGCAAATTACGTCGTCAAAATTAATCTAAAGATTAATTGATTTTCACATATTTTTTCAAAAGAAATCAAATTAAAACTTCGTGTTTTGATATTATAAAAATTACAACATCAAAATAAATCCAAAAATCGCTTTTTTAAATTATTTTTATTTTAATTTAAATTTTTATTTAAACTATCATATTGGTAGCTATTTTTTTCCAAAATAGAAAACAATTATTAATTAATTAGGATTACAAATAATCTATTTTTTTTCAAATTATTAATTTCATTATTTTCAATTATTGCAACGATTTTAAGAGTTAAAAGTAGAAACTAATAATCGAAAATTATATTGAATAAATAGATAAATAATACGACTTTCAAAACTAAAAATATGGATTATTTTTAAAATTTTTTTTAAATTTTTTTTTTTAAATTAAACCAAAAATTGCTCAGAGTTCGGTTTATTTGTATGGATATTTTTCATAACGATTAGTAATCAATTTAACAGTAATGCTTGCAAATTAAGTATACGACACTATAATTGCCAACTGGCACACACACACACACACACACACACACACACAGTCTCAGCTATCATCAGCATGTGGTGCAAATGATGCCCGCAGCATTTGCCCCGCTGCTGCCCGTGGCGCCAGTGCCGGACTTTAAGTACATTGATGAGCGTCTGCCAGGTGCGCAGCTGGCCAAGCAGCTGCTCGATGTGATACGCAGCAAGTGCACAGTGGAGGTGGTGGGCGGACTGCTGGAGGCCGCCACCGAACTGCCCGAAGAGCTAAAGATCAATGTGCTGATGCAGACGCTGCTGCACTTGGGCTGCAAATCATTTACGCACGTCTTTTGTTTATTCACCAAGTTTCATGCAGTGCTAAAGGTGAGTGCATCGATCAGTGAATGAATGAGTTGACTCAATGAATTGCCTGCTTAGCTGCTGGCTGCTGGCAACGAGCTCAATCAGCTGGCCATGCTGCAGGCCATATTCGAGCTTTGGACCAACAACGAGCAGCTCAAGACTGTTCTGGCCGAGCGTCTGATGAAAATGCGACTCATTAAGCCCAACATAGTCGTTCGCTTTGTGTTCTCCTCAGCACTCAAGCCGGAGCTAAGCAAGCTTTATCTTTGGGAGCTGCTCAATGTCAGCATTCGATATACCAAGCAGCATCTGCAAGGCAGCGAACAGCAGCTGACAGAGCAGTTGGAATGCCTGCTGCTTGGCATTGTCCAGCACGCGGCTGTGGCTCTGGCCAAGCAGCAGGCTGTGGCAGCGCCGGCGGAGACGGACTATTGGAGCCACTGGGTGCTGGGTCGCTTGCAGGGCATACTCTTTGCTCATGTGGAGCTGGTGCGTCCATTCGGCGACAAGTTGAATAAAATAGTCTCGGACTTTGAGCATTGCAAGCGTCTGCTCAAGATGATTGAAAACTATTTGGCATATATCAAATAATTCAAATGATTATATTAATAATTGATAATTATAATAAAAACTGTGCAAAGCAATAATCTGTCTATTCTGTTGCTGCACAATTGACGCTATAAACAATTGACAGACATTTCAAATTAAGTTGCTTAGGCCAAATTTTAATCCTATTTCTATTGAAATCATCATCAGCAACAGTTATAATTGCAATAGTTTATAATGATTGATCAATTTATTTCAAACGCTTAAATATTTTAGTTCCACATCATAGAATACAATTTGATGATTGATATTGAATAGTCAATCGAACAGTAGCATAAATATATACTTAGTATTAAAATAAATAATATCAATAAATGTTATCAAATTCCAAATGGCATAGAAAGTTACTTAGCCATGGAAAAGAGTCAAAGCTATGCTATAATTAATGCAATATTTTCTTTTCATCCTCTACGAACTGATAGTAAACATATGTATAAAAAAGTGAGTTTTTGTTTACGATATAAGTAAAATTTATCATATATTCTCCGGTTGGCAGTGTAGATGAAATCCGTCGATTAGAATTGGACCCTAGGAGTGGTATGACAAAAGCGTAGTCATCGAACTTATTATTTTCTATATTCACCAAAATGGGACATGAATGATTCATGTTAGTGAAATCCTTAAGCAGTCTATACACAATTATAGCCACTGGATTATAGGGTTTGTTTAAGAAACGGGCTTGTAGCCACTGGATTTCTGATACATCTGCACCATAATGAACATATCTGTCATTTTATCCACTAAGGTCAATTTGAAATTAAAAGTATTCATAGTACATTAATGTGAAAAATGGTTAATAAGAATGGAACAATTAATAAGGCACTGATATAGCCAAAGCTATTCAATGGACCTCTTTTGTTTGAAATTTAGTGTATCTTATCATCCTCTACGAACTCATAGTAAACATATGTATAAAAATGTGAATTTTTGTTTATGAAAAAAGTCAAGTTTAACATATATTCTCCGGTTGGGATTGGTAAAACATATTGTATCTTTTCCCAACGAAGGTGAAAACCGTTTATGGTAAATGTATCCTAGAAAATGACCTCTGATAAGTATATTCACATATAATTAACATCTTTTATATATACTTACTATATATATATATACTTAGTAAAGTCTTTAAATAGCTTATATGTCAGTATGGCCATAATATTATAGGGTTTCTTCAAGAAACGACAGCCATCAACTGAGAATTTGTATAGCCAAGGCTTATATCCATTAAATTTCTTGTACATCTGCCCCATAACGATGATATCAGTCACTTTATTCAGTAAGGTCATTTTGAAATTGAAAGTATTCATGGTACGATTTATAGCGCGTATACGACATGTGTCTATAACAAGCGTTGGGTGATGGGATCCGCAAACCGCATTTGTAAACTTAAACACAACCGCTTCCTTTAATTAAATTTCATTCAAAATGAGTAGGCTACATACTTTGCATCAAAACTTACAGTGTGTAAATAATTTAAAACTAAAAAATAAAATAAGCTTGAATGAAATAGTAGCTTCATCTTCAAACTAGCAAACGACTGTAAAAATTCAAATACATTTCCAAATGTTTGATGGTGCTTAAAAGCCTATTAATATTAATTGATCAATCTTTTTTTCCAACGTTTCACATCACCTAGTACAATTTATAATAAGTAGTACACATTTAAATAGCTTAAATACTATATATATATATAATATAGTTTAAGATATTCCATTTCCGCGATATTCAATATGATGTAGTAAAATC